>NC_086444.1:1242195987-1242495987 GCF_028390025.1 Pseudophryne corroboree | reverse complement strand
GTAACGTGATAATGTCCCTTATACATTGCATTATCTGATCACACAGCGGCTGTGTAATATGTGCAGTCAGTGTAATGTAACGTGATAATGTCTCTTATACATTGCATTATCTAATCACACAGTGGCTGTGTAATATGTGCAGTCAGTGTTATGTAACGTGATAATGTCTCTTATACATTGCATCATCTGATCACACAGCGGCTGTGTAATATGAGCAGTCAGTGTAATGTAATGTGATAATGTCCCTTATACATTGCATTATCTGATCACACAGCGGCTGTGTAATATGTGCAGCCAGTGTAATGTAATGTGATAATGTCTCTTATACATTGCATTATCTGATCACACAGCGGCTGTGTAATATGTGCAGTCAGTATAATGTAATGTGATAATGTCTCTTATACATTGCATTATCTGATCACACAGCAGCTGTGTAATATGTGCAGTCAGTTTAATGTAATGTGATAATGTCTCTTATACATTGCATTACCTGATCACACAGCGGCTGTGTAATATGAGCAGTCAGTGTAATGTAACATGATAATGTCCCTTATACATAGTATTATCTGATCACACAGCAGCTGTGTAAAATGTGCAGTCAGTGTAATGTAACGTGATAATGTCCCTTATACATTGCATTATCTGATCACACAGCTGCTGTGTAATATGTGCAGTCAGTGTAATGTAACGTGATAATGTCCATTATACATTGCATTATCTGATCACACAGCAGCTGTGTAATATGTGCAGTCAGTGTAATGTAATGTGATAATGTCTCTTATACATTGCATTATCTGATCACACAGCGGCTGTGTAATATGTGCAGTCAGTGTAATGTAATGTGATAATGTCTCTTATACATTACATTATCTGATCACACAGCGGCTGTGTAATATGTACAGTCAGTGTAATGTAATGTGATACTGTCTCTTATACATTACATTATCTGATCACACAGTGGCTGTGTAATATGTGCAGTCAGTGTAATGTAATGTGATAATGTCTCTTATACATTACATTATCTGATCACACAGCGGCTGTGTAATATGTGCAGTCAGTACACTGTAATGTGATAATGTCTCTTATACATTGCATTATCTGATCACACAGTGGCTGTGTAATATGTGCAGTCAGTGTAATGTAATGTGATAATGTCTCTTATACATTGCATTATCTGATCACACAGTGGCTGTGTAATATGTGCAGTCAGTGTAATGTAATGTGATAATGTCTCTTATACATTACATTATCTGATCACACAGCGGCTGTGTAATATGTGCAGTCAGTGTAATGTAATGTGATAATGTCTATTATACATTGCATTATCTGATCACACAGCGGTTGTGTAATATGTGCAGTCAGTGTAATGTAATGTGATAATGTCTCTTATACATTGCATTATGTGATCACACAGCGGCTGTGTAATATGAGCAGTCAGTGTAATGTAACATGATAATGTCCCTTATACATTGTATTATCTGATCACACAGCGGCTGTGTAATATGAGCAGTCAGTGTGATGTAACGTGATAATGTCCCTTATACATTGCATTATCTGATCACACAGTGGCTGTGTAATATGTGCAGTCAGTGTAATGTAACGTGATAATGTCCCTTATACATTGCATTATCTGATCACACAGCGGCTGTGTAATATGTGCAGTCAGTGTAATGTAACGTGATAATGTCTCTTATACATTGCATTATCTGATCACACAGTGGCTGTGTAATATGTGCAGTCAGTGTTATGTAACGTGATAATGTCTCTTATACATTGCATTATCTGATCACACAGCGGCTGTGTAATATGTGCAGTCAGTGTAATGTAATGTGATTATGCCCCTTATACATTGCATTATCTGATCACACAGCGGCTGTGTAATATGTGCAGTCAGTGTAATGTAATGTGATAATGTCTATTATACATTGCATTATCTGATCACACAGCGGTTGTGTAATATGTGCAGTCAGTGTAATGTAATGTGATAATGTCTCTTATACATTGCATTATGTGATCACACAGCGGCTGTGTAATATGAGCAGTCAGTGTAATGTAACATGATAATGTCCCTTATACATTGTATTATCTGATCACACAGCGGCTGTGTAATATGAGCAGTCAGTGTGATGTAACGTGATAATGTCCCTTATACATTGCATTATCTGATCACACAGTGGCTGTGTAATATGTGCAGTCAGTGTAATGTAACGTGATAATGTCCCTTATACATTGCATTATCTGATCACACAGCGGCTGTGTAATATGTGCAGTCAGTGTAATGTAACGTGATAATGTCTCTTATATATTGCATTATCTGATCACACAGTGGCTGTGTAATATGTGCAGTCAGTGTTATGTAACGTGATAATGTCTCTTATACATTGCATTATCTGATCACACAGCGGCTGTGTAATATGAGCAGTCAGTGTAATGTAATGTGATAATGTCCCTTATACATTGCATTATCTGATCACACAGCGGCTGTGTAATATGTGCAGTCAGTATAATGTAATGTGATAATGTCTCTTATACATTGCATTATCTGATCACACAGCAGCTGTGTAATATGTGCAGTCAGTGTAATGTAATGTGATAATGTCTCTTATACATTGTATTATCTGATCACACAGCGGCTGTGTAATATGAGCAGTCAGTGTGATGTAACGTGATAATGTCCCTTATACATTGCATTATCTGATCACACAGTGGCTGTGTAATATGTGCAGTCAGTGTAATGTAACGTAATAATGTCCCTTATACATTGCATTATCTGATCACACAGCGGCTGTGTAATATGTGCAGTCAGTGTAATGTAACGTGATAATGTCTCTTATACATTGCATTATCTGATCACACAGTGGCTGTGTAATATGTGCAGTCAGTGTTATGTAACGTGATAATGTCTCTAATACATTGCATTATCAGATCACACAGCGGCTGTGTAATATGAGCAGTCAGTGTAATGTAATGTGATAATGTCCCTTATACATTGCATTATCTGATCACACAGCGGCTGTGTAATATGTGCAGTCAGTGTAATGTAACGTGATAATGTCTCTTATACATTGCATTATCTGATCACACAGCGGCTGTGTAATATGAGCAGTCAGTGTATTGTAACGTGATAATGCCTCTTATACATTGCATTATCTGATCACACAGTGGCTGTGTAATATGTGCAGTCAGTGTAATGTAATGTGATAATGTCTCTTATACATTGCATTATCTGATCACACAGTGGCTGTGTAATATGTGCAGTCAGTGTAATGTAATGTGATAATGTCTCTTATACATTACATTATCTGATCACACAGCGGCTGTGTAATATGTGCAGTCAGTGTAATGTAATGTGATAATGTCTATTATACATTGCATTATCTGATCACACAGCGGCTGTGTAATATGTGTAGTCAGTGTAATGTAATGTGATAATGTCTCTTATACATTGCATTATGTGATCACACAACGGCTGTGTAATATGAGCAGTCAGTGTAATGTAACATGATAATGTCCCTTATACATTGTATTATCTGATCACACAGCGGCTGTGTAATATGAGCAGTCAGTGTGATGTAACGTGATAATGTCCCTTATACATTGCATTATCTGATCACACAGTGGCTGTGTAATATGTGCAGTCAGTGTAATGTAATGTGATAATGTCCCTTATACATTGCATTATCTGATCACACAGTGGCTGTGTAATATGTGCATTCAGTGTAATGTAACGTGATAATGTCCCTTATACATTGCATTATCTGATCACACAGCGGCTGTGTAATATGTGCAGTCAGTGTAATGTAACGTGATAATGTCTCTTATACATTGCATTATCTGATCACACAGTGGCTGTGTAATATGTGCAGTCAGTGTAATGTAATGTGATAATGTCTCTTATACATTGCATTATCTGATCACACAGCGGCTGTGTAATATGTGCAGTCAGTATAATGTAATGTGATAATGTCTCTTATACATTGCATTATCTGATCACACAGCAGCTGTGTAATATGTGCAGTCAGTGTAATGTAATGTGATAATGTCTCTTATACATTGTATTATCTGATCACACAGCGTCTGTGTAATATGAGCAGTCAGTGTGATGTAACGTGATAATGTCCCTTATACATTGCATTATCTGATCACACAGTGGCTGTGTAATATGTGCAGTCAGTGTAATGTAACGTAATAATGTCCCTTATACATTGCATTATCTGATCACACAGCGGCTGTGTAATATGTGCAGTCAGTGTAATGTAATGTGATAATGTCTCTTATACATTACATTATCTGATCACACAGCGGCTGTGTAATATGTGCAGTCAGTGTAATGTAATGTGATAATGTCTATTATACATTGCATTATCTGATCACACAGCAGCTGTGTAATATGTGTAGTCAGTGTAATGTAATGTGATAATCTCTTATACATTGCATTATGTGATCACACAGCGGCTGTGTAATATGAGCAGTCAGTGTAATGTAACATGATAATGTCCCTTATACATTGTATTATCTGATCACACAGCGGCTGTGTAATATGAGCAGTCAGTGTGATGTAACGTGATAATGTCCCTTATACATTGCATTATCTGATCACACAGTGGCTGTGTAATATGTGCAGTCAGTGTAATGTAATGTGATAATGTCTCTTATACATTGCATTATCTGATCACACAGTGGCTGTGTAATATGTGCAGTCAGTGTAATGTAATGTGATAATGTCTCTTATACATTACATTATCTGATCACACAGCGGCTGTGTAATATGTGCAGTCAGTGTAATGTAATGTGATAATGTCTATTATACATTGCATTATCTGATCACACAGCGGCTGTGTAATATGTGTAGTCAGTGTAATGTAATGTGATAATGTCTCTTATACATTGCATTATGTGATCACACAGCGGCTGTGTAATATGAGCAGTCAGTGTAATGTAACATGATAATGTCCCTTATACATTGTATTATCTGATCACACAGCGGCTGTGTAATATGAGCAGTCAGTGTGATGTAACGTGATAATGTCCCTTATACATTGCATTATCTGATCACACAGTGGCTGTGTAATATGTGCATTCAGTGTAATGTAACGTGATAATGTCCCTTATACATTGCATTATCTGATCACACAGCGGCTGTGTAATATGTGCAGTCAGTGTAATGTAATGTGATAATGTCTCTTATACATTACATTATCTGATCACACAGCGGCTGTGTAATATGTACAGTCAGTGTAATGTAATGTGATACTGTCTCTTATACATTACATTATCTGATCACACAGTGGCTGTGTAATATGTGCAGTCAGTGTAATGTAATGTGATAATGTCTCTTATACATTACATTATCTGATCACACAGCGGCTGTGTAATATGTGCAGTCAGTACACTGTAATGTGATAATGTCTCTTATACATTGCATTATCTGATCACACAGTGGCTGTGTAATATGTGCAGTCAGTGTAATGTAATGTGATAATGTCTCTTATACATTGCATTATCTGATCACACAGTGGCTGTGTAATATGTGCAGTCAGTGTAATGTAATGTGATAATGTCTCTTATACATTACATTATCTGATCACACAGCGGCTGTGTAATATGTGCAGTCAGTGTAATGTAATGTGATAATGTCTATTATACATTGCATTATCTGATCACACAGCGGTTGTGTAATATGTGCAGTCAGTGTAATGTAATGTGATAATGTCTCTTATACATTGCATTATGTGATCACACAGCGGCTGTGTAATATGAGCAGTCAGTGTAATGTAACATGATAATGTCCCTTATACATTGTATTATCTGATCACACAGCGGCTGTGTAATATGAGCAGTCAGTGTGATGTAACGTGATAATGTCCCTTATACATTGCATTATCTGATCACACAGTGGCTGTGTAATATGTGCAGTCAGTGTAATGTAACGTGATAATGTCCCTTATACATTGCATTATCTGATCACACAGCGGCTGTGTAATATGTGCAGTCAGTGTAATGTAACGTGATAATGTCTCTTATACATTGCATTATCTGATCACACAGTGGCTGTGTAATATGTGCAGTCAGTGTTATGTAACGTGATAATGTCTCTTATACATTGCATTATCTGATCACACAGCGGCTGTGTAATATGTGCAGTCAGTGTAATGTAATGTGATTATTCCCCTTATACATTGCATTATCTGATCACACAGCGGCTGTGTAATATGTGCAGTCAGTGTAATGTAATGTGATAATGTCTATTATACATTGCATTATCTGATCACACAGCGGTTGTGTAATATGTGCAGTCAGTGTAATGTAATGTGATAATGTCTCTTATACATTGCATTATGTGATCACACAGCGGCTGTGTAATATGAGCAGTCAGTGTAATGTAACATGATAATGTCCCTTATACATTGTATTATCTGATCACACAGCGGCTGTGTAATATGAGCAGTCAGTGTGATGTAACGTGATAATGTCCCTTATACATTGCATTATCTGATCACACAGTGGCTGTGTAATATGTGCAGTCAGTGTAATGTAACGTGATAATGTCTCTTATATATTGCATTATCTGATCACACAGTGGCTGTGTAATATGTGCAGTCAGTGTTATGTAACGTGATAATGTCTCTTATACATTGCATTATCTGATCACACAGCGGCTGTGTAATATGAGCAGTCAGTGTAATGTAATGTGATAATGTCCCTTATACATTGCATTATCTGATCACACAGCGGCTGTGTAATATGTGCAGTCAGTATAATGTAATGTGATAATGTCTCTTATACATTGCATTATCTGATCACACAGCAGCTGTGTAATATGTGCAGTCAGTGTAATGTAATGTGATAATGTCTCTTATACATTGTATTATCTGATCACACAGCGGCTGTGTAATATGAGCAGTCAGTGTGATGTAACGTGATAATGTCCCTTATACATTGCATTATCTGATCACACAGTGGCTGTGTAATATGTGCAGTCAGTGTAATGTAACGTAATAATGTCCCTTATACATTGCATTATCTGATCACACAGCGGCTGTGTAATATGTGCAGTCAGTGTAATGTAACGTGATAATGTCTCTTATACATTGCATTATCTGATCACACAGTGGCTGTGTAATATGTGCAGTCAGTGTTATGTAACGTGATAATGTCTCTAATACATTGCATTATCAGATCACACAGCGGCTGTGTAATATGAGCAGTCAGTGTAATGTAATGTGATAATGTCCCTTATACATTGCATTATCTGATCACACAGCGGCTGTGTAATATGTGCAGTCAGTGTAATGTAACGTGATAATGTCTCTTATACATTGCATTATCTGATCACACAGCGGCTGTGTAATATGAGCAGTCAGTGTATTGTAACGTGATAATGCCTCTTATACATTGCATTATCTGATCACACAGTGGCTGTGTAATATGTGCAGTCAGTGTAATGTAATGTGATAATGTCTCTTATACATTGCATTATCTGATCACAAAGTGGCTGTGTAATATGTGCAGTCAGTGTAATGTAATGTGATAATGTCTCTTATACATTACATTATCTGATCACACAGCGGCTGTGTAATATGTGCAGTCAGTGTAATGTAATGTGATAATGTCTATTATACATTGCATTATCTGATCACACAGCGGCTGTGTAATATGTGTAGTCAGTGTAATGTAATGTGATAATGTCTCTTATACATTGCATTATGTGATCACACAACGGCTGTGTAATATGAGCAGTCAGTGTAATGTAACATGATAATGTCCCTTATACATTGTATTATCTGATCACACAGCGGCTGTGTAATATGAGCAGTCAGTGTGATGTAACGTGATAATGTCCCTTATACATTGCATTATCTGATCACACAGTGGCTGTGTAATATGTGCAGTCAGTGTAATGTAATGTGATAATGTCTCTTATACATTGCATTATCTGATCACACAGTGGCTGTGTAATATGTGCAGTCAGTGTAATGTAATGTGATAATGTCTCTTATACATTACATTATCTGATCACACAGCGGCTGTGTAATATGTGCAGTCAGTGTAATGTAATGTGATAATGTCTATTATACATTGCATTATCTGATCACACAGCGGCTGTGTAATATGTGTAGTCAGTGTAATGTAATGTGATAATGTCTCTTATACATTGCATTATGTGATCACACAGCGGCTGTGTAATATGAGCAGTCAGTGTAATGTAACATGATAATGTCCCTTATACATTGTATTATCTGATCACACAGCGGCTGTGTAATATGAGCAGTCAGTGTGATGTAACGTGATAATGTCCCTTATACATTGCATTATCTGATCACACAGTGGCTGTGTAATATGTGCATTCAGTGTAATGTAACGTGATAATGTCCCTTATACATTGCATTATCTGATCACACAGCGGCTGTGTAATATGTGCAGTCAGTGTAATGTAACGTGATAATGTCTCTTATACATTGCATTATCTGATCACACAGTGGCTGTGTAATATGTGCAGTCAGTGTAATGTAATGTGATAATGTCTCTTATACATTGCATTATCTGATCACACAGCGGCTGTGTAATATGTGCAGTCAGTATAATGTAATGTGATAATGTCTCTTATACATTGCATTATCTGATCACACAGCAGCTGTGTAATATGTGCAGTCAGTGTAATGTAATGTGATAATGTCTCTTATACATTGTATTATCTGATCACACAGCGTCTGTGTAATATGAGCAGTCAGTGTGATGTAACGTGATAATGTCCCTTATACATTGCATTATCTGATCACACAGTGGCTGTGTAATATGTGCAGTCAGTGTAATGTAACGTAATAATGTCCCTTATACATTGCATTATCTGATCACACAGCGGCTGTGTAATATGTGCAGTCAGTGTAATGTAATGTGATAATGTCTCTTATACATTACATTATCTGATCACACAGCGGCTGTGTAATATGTGCAGTCAGTGTAATGTAATGTGATAATGTCTATTATACATTGCATTATCTGATCACACAGCAGCTGTGTAATATGTGTAGTCAGTGTAATGTAATGTGATAATCTCTTATACATTGCATTATGTGATCACACAGCGGCTGTGTAATATGAGCAGTCAGTGTAATGTAACATGATAATGTCCCTTATACATTGTATTATCTGATCACACAGCGGCTGTGTAATATGAGCAGTCAGTGTGATGTAACGTGATAATGTCCCTTATACATTGCATTATCTGATCACACAGTGGCTGTGTAATATGTGCAGTCAGTGTAATGTAATGTGATAATGTCTCTTATACATTGCATTATCTGATCACACAGTGGCTGTGTAATATGTGCAGTCAGTGTAATGTAATGTGATAATGTCTCTTATACATTACATTATCTGATCACACAGCGGCTGTGTAATATGTGCAGTCAGTGTAATGTAATGTGATAATGTCTATTATACATTGCATTATCTGATCACACAGCGGCTGTGTAATATGTGTAGTCAGTGTAATGTAATGTGATAATGTCTCTTATACATTGCATTATGTGATCACACAGCGGCTGTGTAATATGAGCAGTCAGTGTAATGTAACATGATAATGTCCCTTATACATTGTATTATCTGATCACACAGCGGCTGTGTAATATGAGCAGTCAGTGTGATGTAACGTGATAATGTCCCTTATACATTGCATTATCTGATCACACAGTGGCTGTGTAATATGTGCATTCAGTGTAATGTAACGTGATAATGTCCCTTATACATTGCATTATCTGATCACACAGCGGCTGTGTAATATGTGCAGTCAGTGTAATGTAACGTGATAATGTCTCTTATACATTGCATTATCTAATCACACAGTGGCTGTGTAATATGTGCAGTCAGTGTTATGTAACGTGATAATGTCTCTTATACATTGCATCATCTGATCACACAGCGGCTGTGTAATATGAGCAGTCAGTGTAATGTAATGTGATAATGTCCCTTATACATTGCATTATCTGATCACACAGCGGCTGTGTAATATGTGCAGTCAGTGTAATGTAATGTGATAATGTCTCTTATACATTGCATTATCTGATCACACAGCGGCTGTGTAATATGTGCAGTCAGTGTAATGTAATGTGATAATGTCTCTTATACATTGCATTATCTGATCACACAGCGGCTGTGTAATATGTGCAGTCAGTATAATGTAATGTGATAATGTCTCTTATACATTGCATTATCTGATCACACAGCAGCTGTGTAATATGTGCAGTCAGTTTAATGTAATGTGATAATGTCTCTTATACATTGCATTACCTGATCACACAGCGGCTGTGTAATATGAGCAGTCAGTGTAATGTAACATGATAATGTCCCTTATACATTGTATTATCTGATCACACAGCAGCTGTGTAAAATGTGCAGTCAGTGTAATGTAACGTGATAATGTCCCTTATACATTGCATTATCTGATCACACAGCTGCTGTGTAATATGTGCAGTCAGTGTAATGTAACGTGATAATGTCCCTTATACATTGAATTATCTGATCACACAGCAGCTGTGTAATATGTGCAGTCAGTGTAATGTAATGTGATAATGTCTCTTATACATTGCATTATCTGATCACACAGCGGCTGTGTAATATGTGCAGTCAGTGTAATGTAACGTGATAATGTCTCTTATACATTGCATTATCTGATCACACAGCGGCTGTGTAATATGTACAGTCAGTGTAATTTAATGTGATACTGTCTCTTATACATTACATTATCTGATCACACAGTGGCTGTGTAATATGTGCAGTCAGTGTAATGTAATGTGATAATGTCTCTTATACATTACATTATCTGATCACACAGCGGCTGTGTAATATGTGCAGTCAGTACACTGTAATGTGATAATGTCTCTTATACATTGCATTATCTGATCACACAGTGGCTGTGTAATATGTGCAGTCAGTGTAATGTAATGTGATAATGTCTCTTATACATTGCATTATCTGATCACACAGTGGCTGTGTAATATGTGCAGTCAGTGTAATGTAATGTGATAATGTCTCTTATACATTACATTAACTGATCACACAGCGGCTGTGTAATATGTGCAGTCAGTGTAATGTAATGTGATAATGTCTATTATACATTGCATTATCTGATCACACAGCGGTTGTGTAATATGTGCAGTCAGTGTAATGTAATGTGATAATGTCTCTTATACATTGCATTATGTGATCACACAGCGGCTGTGTAATATGAGCAGTCAGTGTAATGTAACATGATAATGTCCCTTATACATTGTATTATCTGATCACACAGCGGCTGTGTAATATGAGCAGTCAGTGTGATGTAACGTGATAATGTCCCTTATACATTGCATTATCTGATCACACAGTGGCTGTGTAATATGTGCAGTCAGTGTAATGTAACGTGATAATGTCCCTTATACATTGCATTATCTGATCACACAGCGGCTGTGTAATATGTGCAGTCAGTGTAATGTAACGTGATAATGTCTCTTATACATTGCATTATCTGATCACACAGTGGCTGTGTAATATGTGCAGTCAGTGTTATGTAACGTGATAATGTCTCTTATACATTGCATTATCTGATCACACAGCGGCTGTGTAATATGTGCAGTCAGTGTAATGTAATGTGATAATGTCCCTTATACATTGCATTATCTGATCACACAGCGGCTGTGTAATATGTGCAGTCAGTGTAATGTAACGTGATAATGTCTCTTATACATTGCATTATCTGATCACACAGTGGCTGTGTAATATGTGCAGTCAGTGTAATGTAACGTGATAATGTCCCTTATACATTGCATTATCTGATCACACAGCGGCTGTGTAATATGTGCAGTCAGTGTAATGTAACGTGATAATGTCTCTTATACATTGCATTATCTGATCACACAGTGGCTGTGTAATATGTGCAGTCAGTGTTATGTAACGTGATAATGTCTCTTATACATTGCATTATCTGATCACACAGCGGCTGTGTAATATGAGCAGTCAGTGTAATGTAATGTGATAATGTCCCTTATACATTGCATTATCTGATCACACAGCGGCTGTGTAATATGTGCAGTCAGTATAATGTAATGTGATAATGTCTCTTATACATTGCATTATCTGATCACACAGCAGCTGTGTAATATGTGCAGTCAGTGTAATGTAATGTGATAATGTCTCTTATACATTGTATTATCTGATCACACAGCGGCTGTGTAATATGAGCAGTCAGTGTGATGTAACGTGATAATGTCCCTTATACATTGCATTATCTGATCACACAGTGGCTGTGTAATATGTGCAGTCAGTGTAATGTAACGTAATAATGTCCCTTATACATTGCATTATCTGATCACACAGCGGCTGTGTAATATGTGCAGTCAGTGTAATGTAACGTGATAATGTCTCTTATACATTGCATTATCTGATCACACAGTGGCTGTGTAATATGTGCAGTCAGTGTTATGTAACGTGATAATGTCTCTAATACATTGCATTATCAGATCACACAGCGGCTGTGTAATATGAGCAGTCAGTGTAATGTAATGTGATAATGTCCCTTATACATTGCATTATCTGATCACACAGCGGCTGTGTAATATGTGCAGTCAGTGTAATGTAATGTGATAATGTCTCTTATACATTGCATTATCTGATCACACAGCGGCTGTGTAATATGTGCAGTCAGTGTAATGTAATGTGATAATGTCCCTTATACATTGCATTATCTGATCACACAGCGGCTGTGTAATATGTGCAGTCAGTATAATGTAATGTGATAATGTCTCTTATACATTGCATTATCTGATCACACAGCAGCTGTGTAATATGTGCAGTCAGTGTAATGTAACGTGATAATGTCTCTTATACATTGCATTATCTGATCACACAGCGGCTGTGTAATATGAGCAGTCAGTGTATTGTAACGTGTTAATGCCTCTTATACATTGCATTATCTGATCACACAGTGGCTGTGTAATATGTGCAGTCAGTGTAATGTAATGTGATAATGTCTCTTATACATTGCATTATCTGATCACACAGTGGCTGTGTAATATGTGCAGTCAGTGTAATGTAATGTGATAATGTCTCTTATACATTACATTATCTGATCACACAGCGGCTGTGTAATATGTGCAGTCAGTGTAATGTAATGTGATAATGTCAATTATACATTGCATTATCTGATCACACAGCGGCTGTGTAATATGTGTAGTCAGTGTAATGTAATGTGATAATGTCTCTTATACATTGCATTATGTGATCACACAGCGGCTGTGTAATATGAGCAGTCAGTGTAATGTAACATGATAATGTCCCTTATACATTGTATTATCTGATCACACAGCGGCTGTGTAATATGAGCAGTCAGTGTGATGTAACGTGATAATGTCCCTTATACATTGCATTATCTGATCACACAGTGGCTGTGTAATATGAGCAGTCAGTGTAATGTAATGTGATAATGTCCCTTATACATTGCATTATCTGATCACACAGCGGCTGTGTAATATGTGCAGTCAGTGTAATGTAATGTGATAATGTCTCTTATACATTGCATTATCTGATCACACAGCGGCTGTGTAATATGTGCAGTCAGTGTAATGTAATGTGATAATGTCTCTTATACATTGCATTATCTGATCACACAGCGGCTGTGTAATATGTGCAGTCAGTATAATGTAATGTGATAATGTCTCTTATACATTGCATTATCTGATCACACAGCAGCTGTGTAATATGTGCAGTCAGTGTAATGTAATGTGATAATGTCTCTTATACATTGCAATACCTGATCACACAGCGGCTGTGTAATATGAGCAGTCAGTGTAATGTAACATGATAATGTCCCTTATACATTGTATTATCTGATCACACAGCAGCTGTGTAAAATGTGCAGTCAGTGTAATGTAACGTGATAATGTCCCTTATACATTGCATTATCTGATCACACAGCAGCTGTGTAATATGTGCAGTCAGTGTAATGTAATGTGATAATGTCTATTATACATTGCATTATCTGATCACACAGCGGCTGTGTAATATGTGCAGTCAGTGTAATGTAATGTGATAATGTCTCTTATACATTGCATTATGTGATCACACAGCGGCTGTGTAATATGAGCAGTCAGTGTAATGTAACATGATAATGTCCCTTATACATTGTATTATCTGATCACACAGCGGCTGTGTAATATGAGCAGTCAGTGTGATGTAACGTGATAATGTCCCTTATACATTGCATTATCTGATCACACAGCAGCTGTGTAATATGTGCAGTCAGTGTAATGTAACGTGATAATGTCTCTTATACATTGCATTATCTGATCACACAGCGGCTGTGTAATATGAGCAGTCAGTGTATTGTAACGTGATAATGCCTCTTATACATTGCATTATCTGATCACACAGTGGCTGTGTAATATGTGCAGTCAGTGTAATGTAATGTGATAATGTCTCTTATACATTGCATTATCTGATCACACAGTGGCTGTGTAATATGTGCAGTCAGTGTAATGTAATGTGATAATGTCTCTTATACATTACATTATCTGATCACACAGCGGCTGTGTAATATGTGCAGTCAGTGTAATGTAATGTGATAATGTCTATTATACATTGCATTATCTGATCACACAGCGGCTGTGTAATATGTGTAGTCAGTGTAATGTAATGTGATAATGTCTCTTATACATTGCATTATGTGATCACACAGCGGCTGTGTAATATGAGCAGTCAGTGTAATGTAACATGATAATGTCCCTTATACATTGTATTATCTGATCACACAGCGGCTGTGTAATATGAGCAGTCAGTGTGATGTAACGTGATAATGTCCCTTATACATTGCATTATCTGATCACACAGTGGCTGTGTAATATGTGCAGTCAGTGTAATGTAACATGATAATGTCCCTTATACATTGCATTATCTGATCACACAGCGGCTGTGTAATATGTGCAGTCAGTGTAATGTAACGTGATAATGTCTCTTATACATTGCATTATCTAATCACACAGTGGCTGTGTAATATGTGCAGTCAGTGTTATGTAACGTGATAATGTCTCTTATACATTGCATTATCTGATCACACAGCGGCTGTGTAATATGAGCAGTCAGTGTAATGTAATGTGATAATGTCCCTTATACATTGCATTATCTGATCACACAGCGGCTGTGTAATATGTGCAGTCAGTGTAATGTAATGTGATAATGTCTCTTATACATTGCATTATCTGATCACACAGCGGCTGTGTAATATGTGCAGTCAGTGTAATGTAATGTGATAATGTCTCTTATACATTGCATTATCTGATCACACAGCGGCTGTGTAATATGTGCAGTCAGTATAATGTAATGTGATAATGTCTCTTATACATTGCATTATCTGATCACACAGCAGCTGTGTAATATGTGCAGTCAGTGTAATGTAATGTGATAATGTCTCTTATACATTGCAATACCTGATCACACAGCGGCTGTGTAATATGAGCAGTCAGTGTAATGTAACATGATAATGTCCCTTATACATTGTATTATCTGATCACACAGCAGCTGTGTAAAATGTGCAGTCAGTGTAATGTAACGTGATAATGTCCCTTATACATTGCATTATCTGATCACACAGCAGCTGTGTAATATGTGCAGTCAGTGTAATGTAACGTGATAATGTCCCTTGTACATTGCATTATCTGATCACACAGCAGCTGTGTAATATGTGCAGTCAGTGTAATGTAATGTGATAATGTCTCTTATACATTGCAATACCTGATCACACAGCGGCTGTGTAATATGAGCAGTCAGTGTAATGTAACATGATAATGTCCCTTATACATTGTATTATCTGATCACACAGCAGCTGTGTAAAATGTGCAGTCAGTGTAATGTAACGTGATAATGTCCCTTATACATTGCATTATCTGATCACACAGCGGCTGTGTAATATGTGCAGTCAGTGTAATGTAATGTGATAATGTCTATTATACATTGCATTATCTGATCACACAGCGGCTGTGTAATATGTGCAGTCAGTGTAATGTAATGTGATAATGTCTCTTATACATTGCATTATGTGATCACACAGCGGCTGTGTAATATGAGCAGTCAGTGTAATGTAACATGATAATGTCCCTTATACATTGTATTATCTGATCACACAGCGGCTGTGTAATTTGTGCAGTCAGTGTAATGTAATGTGATAATGTCTCTTATACATTGCATTATCTGATCACATAGCAGCTGTGTAATATGTGCAGTCAGTGTAATGTAATGTGATAATGTCCCTTATACATTTTATTATCTGATAACACAGTGGCTGTGTAATATGTGCAGTCAGTACAATGTAATGTGATAATGTCTCTTATACATTGCATTATCTGATCACACAGTGGCTGTGTAATATGTGCAGTCAGTACAATGTAATGTGATAATGTCTCTTATACATTGCATTGTCTGATCACACAGCAGCTGTGTAATATGTGCAGTCAGTGTAATGTGATAATGTCTCTTATACATTACATTATCTGATCACACAGCGGCTGTGTAATATGTGCAGTCAGTGTAATGTAACATGATAATGTCCCTTATACATTGCATTATCTGATCACACAGCAGCTGTGTAATATGAGCAGTCAATGTAATGTAACGTGATAATGTCTCTTATACATTGCATTATCTGATCACACAGTGGCTGTGTAATATGAGCAGTCAGTGTAATGTAACGTGATAATGTCCCTTATACATTGCATTAACTGATAACACAGCGGCTGTGTAATATGTGCAGTCTGTGTAATGTAACATGATAATGTCCCTTATACATTGCATTATATGATCACACAGCGGCTGTGTAATATGTGCAGTCAGTGTAATGTAATGTGATAATGTCTCTTATACATTGCATTATCTGATCACACAGCGGCTGTGTAATATGTGCAGTCAGTGTAATGTAATGTGATAATGTCTCTTATACATTGCATTATCTGATCACACAGCGGCTGTGTAATATGAGCAGTCAGTGTAATGTAATGTGATAATGTCTCTTATACATTGCATTATCTGATCACATAGCGGCTGTGTAATATGTGCAGTCAGTGTAATGTAATGTGATAATGTCCCTTATACATTGTATTATCTGATAACACAGCGGCTGTGTAATATGTGCAGTCAGTGTAATGTAACGTGATAATGTCTCTTATACATTGTATTATCTGATAACACAGCGGCTATGTAATATGAGCAGTCAGTGTAATGTAACGTGATAATGTCTCTTATACATTGCATTATCTGATCACACAGTGGCTGTGTAATATGTGCAGTCACTACAATGTAATGTGATAATGTCTCTTATACATTGCATTATCTAATCACACAGTGGCTGTGTAATATGTGCAGTCAGTGTAATGTGATAATGTCTCTTATACATTACATTATCTGATCACACAGTGGCTGTGTAATATGTGCAGTCAGTGTAATGTAACGTGATAATGTCTCTTATACATTGCATTATCTAATCACACAGCGGCTGTGTAATATGAGCAGTCAGTGTATTGTAACGTGATAATGTCCCTTATACATTGCATTATCTGATCACACAGCGGCTGTGTAATATGTGCAGTCAGTGTAATGTAACGTGATAATGTCTCTTATACATTGCATTATCTGATCACACAGTGGCTGTGTAATATGTGCAGTCAGTGTAATGTAATGTGATAATGTCTCTTATACATTACATTATCTGATCACACAGCGGCTGTGTAATATGTGCAGTCAGTACACTGTAATGTGATAATGTCTCTTATACATTGCATTATCTGATCACACAGTGGCTGTGTAATATGTGCAGTCAGTGTAATGTGATAATGTCTCTTATACATTACATTATCTGATCACACAGCGGCTGTGTAATATGTGCAGTCAGTGTAATGTAACGTGATAATGTCTCTTATACATTGCATTATCTGATCACACAGCGGCTGTGTAATATGAGCAGTCAGTGTATTGTAACGTGATAATGCCTCTTATACATTGCATTATCTGATCACACAGTGGCTGTGTAATATGTGCAGTCAGTGTAATGTAATGTGATAATGTCTCTTATACATTGCATTATCTGATCACACAGTGGCTGTGTAATATGTGCAGTCAGTGTAATGTAATGTGATAATGTCTCTTATACATTACATTATCTGATCACACAGCGGCTGTGTAATATGTGCAGTCAGTGTAATGTAATGTGATAATGTCTCTTATACATTGCATTATCTGATCACACAGCGGCTGTGTAATATGTGTAGTCAGTGTAATGTAATGTGATAATGTCTCTTATACATTGCATTATGTGATCACACAGCGGCTGTGTAATATGAGCAGTCAGTGTAATGTAACATGATAATGTCCCTTATACATTGTATTATCTGATCACACAGTGGCTGTGTAATATGAGCAGTCAGTGTGATGTAACGTGATAATGTCCCTTATACATTGCATTATCTGATCACACAGTGGCTGTGTAATATGTGCAGTCAGTGTAATGTAATGTGATAATGTCTCTTATACATTGCATTATCTGATCACACAGTGGCTGTGTAATATGTGCAGTCAGTGTAATGTAATGTGATAATGTCTCTTATACATTACATTATCTGATCACACAGCGGCTGTGTAATATGTGCAGTCAGTGTAATGTAATGTGATAATGTCTATTATACATTGCATTATCTGATCACACAGCGGCTGTGTAATATGTGTAGTCAGTGTAATGTAATGTGATAATGTCTCTTATACATTGCATTATGTGATCACACAGCGGCTGTGTAATATGAGCAGTCAGTGTAATGTAACATGATAATGTCCCTTATACATTGTATTATCTGATCACACAGCGGCTGTGTAATATGAGCAGTCAGTGTGATGTAACGTGATAATGTCCCTTATACATTGCATTATCTGATCACACAGTGGCTGTGTAATATGTGCATTCAGTGTAATGTAACGTGATAATGTCCCTTATACATTGCATTATCTGATCACACAGCGGCTGTGTAATATGTGCAGTCAGTGTAATGTAACGTGATAATGTCTCTTATACATTGCATTATCTAATCACACAGTGGCTGTGTAATATGTGCAGTCAGTGTTATGTAACGTGATAATGTCTCTTATACATTGCATCATCTGATCACACAGCGGCTGTGTAATATGAGCAGTCAGTGTAATGTAATGTGATAATGTCCCTTATACATTGCATTATCTGATCACACAGCGGCTGTGTAATATGTGCAGCCAGTGTAATGTAATGTGATAATGTCTCTTATACATTGCATTATCTGATCACACAGCGGCTGTGTAATATGTGCAGTCAGTATAATGTAATGTGATAATGTCTCTTATACATTGCATTATCTGATCACACAGCAGCTGTGTAATATGTGCAGTCAGTTTAATGTAATGTGATAATGTCTCTTATACATTGCATTACCTGATCACACAGCGGCTGTGTAATATGAGCAGTCAGTGTAATGTAACATGATAATGTCCCTTATACATAGTATTATCTGATCACACAGCAGCTGTGTAAAATGTGCAGTCAGTGTAATGTAACGTGATAATGTCCCTTATACATTGCATTATCTGATCACACAGCTGCTGTGTAATATGTGCAGTCAGTGTAATGTAACGTGATAATGTCCATTATACATTGCATTATCTGATCACACAGCAGCTGTGTAATATGTGCAGTCAGTGTAATGTAATGTGATAATGTCTCTTATACATTGCATTATCTGATCACACAGCGGCTGTGTAATATGTGCAGTCAGTGTAATGTAATGTGATAATGTCTCTTATACATTACATTATCTGATCACACAGCGGCTGTGTAATATGTACAGTCAGTGTAATGTAATGTGATACTGTCTCTTATACATTACATTATCTGATCACACAGTGGCTGTGTAATATGTGCAGTCAGTGTAATGTAATGTGATAATGTCTCTTATACATTACATTATCTGATCACACAGCGGCTGTGTAATATGTGCAGTCAGTACACTGTAATGTGATAATGTCTCTTATACATTGCATTATCTGATCACACAGTGGCTGTGTAATATGTGCAGTCAGTGTAATGTAATGTGATAATGTCTCTTATACATTGCATTATCTGATCACACAGTGGCTGTGTAATATGTGCAGTCAGTGTAATGTAATGTGATAATGTCTCTTATACATTACATTATCTGATCACACAGCGGCTGTGTAATATGTGCAGTCAGTGTAATGTAATGTGATAATGTCTATTATACATTGCATTATCTGATCACACAGCGGTTGTGTAATATGTGCAGTCAGTGTAATGTAATGTGATAATGTCTCTTATACATTGCATTATGTGATCACACAGCGGCTGTGTAATATGAGCAGTCAGTGTAATGTAACATGATAATGTCCCTTATACATTGTATTATCTGATCACACAGCGGCTGTGTAATATGAGCAGTCAGTGTGATGTAACGTGATAATGTCCCTTATACATTGCATTATCTGATCACACAGTGGCTGTGTAATATGTGCAGTCAGTGTAATGTAACGTGATAATGTCCCTTATACATTGCATTATCTGATCACACAGCGGCTGTGTAATATGTGCAGTCAGTGTAATGTAACGTGATAATGTCTCTTATACATTGCATTATCTGATCACACAGTGGCTGTGTAATATGTGCAGTCAGTGTTATGTAACGTGATAATGTCTCTTATACATTGCATTATCTGATCACACAGCGGCTGTGTAATATGTGCAGTCAGTGTAATGTAATGTGATTATGCCCCTTATACATTGCATTATCTGATCACACAGCGGCTGTGTAATATGTGCAGTCAGTGTAATGTAATGTGATAATGTCTATTATACATTGCATTATCTGATCACACAGCGGTTGTGTAATATGTGCAGTCAGTGTAATGTAATGTGATAATGTCTCTTATACATTGCATTATGTGATCACACAGCGGCTGTGTAATATGAGCAGTCAGTGTAATGTAACATGATAATGTCCCTTATACATTGTATTATCTGATCACACAGCGGCTGTGTAATATGAGCAGTCAGTGTGATGTAACGTGATAATGTCCCTTATACATTGCATTATCTGATCACACAGTGGCTGTGTAATATGTGCAGTCAGTGTAATGTAACGTGATAATGTCCCTTATACATTGCATTATCTGATCACACAGCGGCTGTGTAATATGTGCAGTCAGTGTAATGTAACGTGATAATGTCTCTTATATATTGCATTATCTGATCACACAGTGGCTGTGTAATATGTGCAGTCAGTGTTATGTAACGTGATAATGTCTCTTATACATTGCATTATCTGATCACACAGCGGCTGTGTAATATGAGCAGTCAGTGTAATGTAATGTGATAATGTCCCTTATACATTGCATTATCTGATCACACAGCGGCTGTGTAATATGTGCAGTCAGTATAATGTAATGTGATAATGTCTCTTATACATTGCATTATCTGATCACACAGCAGCTGTGTAATATGTGCAGTCAGTGTAATGTAATGTGATAATGTCTCTTATACATTGTATTATCTGATCACACAGCGGCTGTGTAATATGAGCAGTCAGTGTGATGTAACGTGATAATGTCCCTTATACATTGCATTATCTGATCACACAGTGGCTGTGTAATATGTGCAGTCAGTGTAATGTAACGTAATAATGTCCCTTATACATTGCATTATCTGATCACACAGCGGCTGTGTAATATGTGCAGTCAGTGTAATGTAACGTGATAATGTCTCTTATACATTGCATTATCTGATCACACAGTGGCTGTGTAATATGTGCAGTCAGTGTTATGTAACGTGATAATGTCTCTAATACATTGCATTATCAGATCACACAGCGGCTGTGTAATATGAGCAGTCAGTGTAATGTAATGTGATAATGTCCCTTATACATTGCATTATCTGATCACACAGCGGCTGTGTAATATGTGCAGTCAGTGTAATGTAACGTGATAATGTCTCTTATACATTGCATTATCTGATCACACAGCGGCTGTGTAATATGAGCAGTCAGTGTATTGTAACGTGATAATGCCTCTTATACATTGCATTATCTGATCACACAGTGGCTGTGTAATATGTGCAGTCAGTGTAATGTAATGTGATAATGTCTCTTATACATTGCATTATCTGATCACACAGTGGCTGTGTAATATGTGCAGTCAGTGTAATGTAATGTGATAATGTCTCTTATACATTACATTATCTGATCACACAGCGGCTGTGTAATATGTGCAGTCAGTGTAATGTAATGTGATAATGTCTATTATACATTGCATTATCTGATCACACAGCGGCTGTGTAATATGTGTAGTCAGTGTAATGTAATGTGATAATGTCTCTTATACATTGCATTATGTGATCACACAACGGCTGTGTAATATGAGCAGTCAGTGTAATGTAACATGATAATGTCCCTTATACATTGTATTATCTGATCACACAGCGGCTGTGTAATATGAGCAGTCAGTGTGATGTAACGTGATAATGTCCCTTATACATTGCATTATCTGATCACACAGTGGCTGTGTAATATGTGCAGTCAGTGTAATGTAATGTGATAATGTCCCTTATACATTGCATTATCTGATCACACAGTGGCTGTGTAATATGTGCATTCAGTGTAATGTAACGTGATAATGTCCCTTATACATTGCATTATCTGATCACACAGCGGCTGTGTAATATGTGCAGTCAGTGTAATGTAACGTGATAATGTCTCTTATACATTGCATTATCTGATCACACAGTGGCTGTGTAATATGTGCAGTCAGTGTAATGTAATGTGATAATGTCTCTTATACATTGCATTATCTGATCACACAGCGGCTGTGTAATATGTGCAGTCAGTATAATGTAATGTGATAATGTCTCTTATACATTGCATTATCTGATCACACAGCAGCTGTGTAATATGTGCAGTCAGTGTAATGTAATGTGATAATGTCTCTTATACATTGTATTATCTGATCACACAGCGTCTGTGTAATATGAGCAGTCAGTGTGATGTAACGTGATAATGTCCCTTATACATTGCATTATCTGATCACACAGTGGCTGTGTAATATGTGCAGTCAGTGTAATGTAACGTAATAATGTCCCTTATACATTGCATTATCTGATCACACAGCGGCTGTGTAATATGTGCAGTCAGTGTAATGTAATGTGATAATGTCTCTTATACATTACATTATCTGATCACACAGCGGCTGTGTAATATGTGCAGTCAGTGTAATGTAATGTGATAATGTCTATTATACATTGCATTATCTGATCACACAGCAGCTGTGTAATATGTGTAGTCAGTGTAATGTAATGTGATAATCTCTTATACATTGCATTATGTGATCACACAGCGGCTGTGTAATATGAGCAGTCAGTGTAATGTAACATGATAATGTCCCTTATACATTGTATTATCTGATCACACAGCGGCTGTGTAATATGAGCAGTCAGTGTGATGTAACGTGATAATGTCCCTTATACATTGCATTATCTGATCACACAGTGGCTGTGTAATATGTGCAGTCAGTGTAATGTAATGTGATAATGTCTCTTATACATTGCATTATCTGATCACACAGTGGCTGTGTAATATGTGCAGTCAGTGTAATGTAATGTGATAATGTCTCTTATACATTACATTATCTGATCACACAGCGGCTGTGTAATATGTGCAGTCAGTGTAATGTAATGTGATAATGTCTATTATACATTGCATTATCTGATCACACAGCGGCTGTGTAATATGTGTAGTCAGTGTAATGTAATGTGATAATGTCTCTTATACATTGCATTATGTGATCACACAGCGGCTGTGTAATATGAGCAGTCAGTGTAATGTAACATGATAATGTCCCTTATACATTGTATTATCTGATCACACAGCGGCTGTGTAATATGAGCAGTCAGTGTGATGTAACGTGATAATGTCCCTTATACATTGCATTATCTGATCACACAGTGGCTGTGTAATATGTGCATTCAGTGTAATGTAACGTGATAATGTCCCTTATACATTGCATTATCTGATCACACAGCGGCTGTGTAATATGTGCAGTCAGTGTAATGTAATGTGATAATGTCTCTTATACATTACATTATCTGATCACACAGCGGCTGTGTAATATGTACAGTCAGTGTAATGTAATGTGATACTGTCTCTTATACATTACATTATCTGATCACACAGTGGCTGTGTAATATGTGCAGTCAGTGTAATGTAATGTGATAATGTCTCTTATACATTGCATTATCTGATCACACAGTGGCTGTGTAATATGTGCAGTCAGTGTAATGTGATAATGTCTCTTATACATTACATTATCTGATCACACAGCGGCTGTGTAATATGTGCAGTCAGTGTAATGTAACGTGATAATGTCTCTTATACATTGCATTATGTGATCACACAGCGGCTGTGTAATATGAGCAGTCAGTGTAATGTAACATGATAATGTCCCTTATACATTGTATTATCTGATCACACAGCGGCTGTGTAATATGAGCAGTCAGTGTGATGTAACGTGATAATGTCCCTTATACATTGCATTATCTGATCACACAGTGGCTGTGTAATATGTGCATTCAGTGTAATGTAACGTGATAATGTCCCTTATACATTGCATTATCTGATCACACAGCGGCTGTGTAATATGTGCAGTCAGTGTAATGTAACGTGATAATGTCTCTTATACATTGCATTATCTAATCACACAGTGGCTGTGTAATATGTGCAGTCAGTGTTATGTAACGTGATAATGTCTCTTATACATTGCATCATCTGATCACACAGCGGCTGTGTAATATGAGCAGTCAGTGTAATGTAATGTGATAATGTCCCTTATACATTGCATTATCTGATCACACAGCGGCTGTGTAATATGTGCAGCCAGTGTAATGTAATGTGATAATGTCTCTTATACATTGCATTATCTGATCACACAGCGGCTGTGTAATATGTGCAGTCAGTATAATGTAATGTGATAATGTCTCTTATACATTGCATTATCTGATCACACAGCAGCTGTGTAATATGTGCAGTCAGTTTAATGTAATGTGATAATGTCTCTTATACATTGCATTACCTGATCACACAGCGGCTGTGTAATATGAGCAGTCAGTGTAATGTAACATGATAATGTCCCTTATACATAGTATTATCTGATCACACAGCAGCTGTGTAAAATGTGCAGTCAGTGTAATGTAACGTGATAATGTCCCTTATACATTGCATTATCTGATCACACAGCTGCTGTGTAATATGTGCAGTCAGTGTAATGTAACGTGATAATGTCCATTATACATTGCATTATCTGATCACACAGCAGCTGTGTAATATGTGCAGTCAGTGTAATGTAATGTGATAATGTCTCTTATACATTGCATTATCTGATCACACAGCGGCTGTGTAATATGTGCAGTCAGTGTAATGTAATGTGATAATGTCTCTTATACATTACATTATCTGATCACACAGCGGCTGTGTAATATGTACAGTCAGTGTAATGTAATGTGATACTGTCTCTTATACATTACATTATCTGATCACACAGTGGCTGTGTAATATGTGCAGTCAGTGTAATGTAATGTGATAATGTCTCTTATACATTACATTATCTGATCACACAGCGGCTGTGTAATATGTGCAGTCAGTACACTGTAATGTGATAATGTCTCTTATACATTGCATTATCTGATCACACAGTGGCTGTGTAATATGTGCAGTCAGTGTAATGTAATGTGATAATGTCTCTTATACATTGCATTATCTGATCACACAGTGGCTGTGTAATATGTGCAGTCAGTGTAATGTAATGTGATAATGTCTCTTATACATTACATTATCTGATCACACAGCGGCTGTGTAATATGTGCAGTCAGTGTAATGTAATGTGATAATGTCTATTATACATTGCATTATCTGATCACACAGCGGTTGTGTAATATGTGCAGTCAGTGTAATGTAATGTGATAATGTCTCTTATACATTGCATTATGTGATCACACAGCGGCTGTGTAATATGAGCAGTCAGTGTAATGTAACATGATAATGTCCCTTATACATTGTATTATCTGATCACACAGCGGCTGTGTAATATGAGCAGTCAGTGTGATGTAACGTGATAATGTCCCTTATACATTGCATTATCTGATCACACAGTGGCTGTGTAATATGTGCAGTCAGTGTAATGTAACGTGATAATGTCCCTTATACATTGCATTATCTGATCACACAGCGGCTGTGTAATATGTGCAGTCAGTGTAATGTAACGTGATAATGTCTCTTATACATTGCATTATCTGATCACACAGTGGCTGTGTAATATGTGCAGTCAGTGTTATGTAACGTGATAATGTCTCTTATACATTGCATTATCTGATCACACAGCGGCTGTGTAATATGTGCAGTCAGTGTAATGTAATGTGATTATGCCCCTTATACATTGCATTATCTGATCACACAGCGGCTGTGTAATATGTGCAGTCAGTGTAATGTAATGTGATAATGTCTATTATACATTGCATTATCTGATCACACAGCGGTTGTGTAATATGTGCAGTCAGTGTAATGTAATGTGATAATGTCTCTTATACATTGCATTATGTGATCACACAGCGGCTGTGTAATATGAGCAGTCAGTGTAATGTAACATGATAATGTCCCTTATACATTGTATTATCTGATCACACAGCGGCTGTGTAATATGAGCAGTCAGTGTGATGTAACGTGATAATGTCCCTTATACATTGCATTATCTGATCACACAGTGGCTGTGTAATATGTGCAGTCAGTGTAATGTAACGTGATAATGTCCCTTATACATTGCATTATCTGATCACACAGCGGCTGTGTAATATGTGCAGTCAGTGTAATGTAACGTGATAATGTCTCTTATATATTGCATTATCTGATCACACAGTGGCTGTGTAATATGTGCAGTCAGTGTTATGTAACGTGATAATGTCTCTTATACATTGCATTATCTGATCACACAGCGGCTGTGTAATATGAGCAGTCAGTGTAATGTAATGTGATAATGTCCCTTATACATTGCATTATCTGATCACACAGCGGCTGTGTAATATGTGCAGTCAGTATAATGTAATGTGATAATGTCTCTTATACATTGCATTATCTGATCACACAGCAGCTGTGTAATATGTGCAGTCAGTGTAATGTAATGTGATAATGTCTCTTATACATTGTATTATCTGATCACACAGCGGCTGTGTAATATGAGCAGTCAGTGTGATGTAACGTGATAATGTCCCTTATACATTGCATTATCTGATCACACAGTGGCTGTGTAATATGTGCAGTCAGTGTAATGTAACGTAATAATGTCCCTTATACATTGCATTATCTGATCACACAGCGGCTGTGTAATATGTGCAGTCAGTGTAATGTAACGTGATAATGTCTCTTATACATTGCATTATCTGATCACACAGTGGCTGTGTAATATGTGCAGTCAGTGTTATGTAACGTGATAATGTCTCTAATACATTGCATTATCAGATCACACAGCGGCTGTGTAATATGAGCAGTCAGTGTAATGTAATGTGATAATGTCCCTTATACATTGCATTATCTGATCACACAGCGGCTGTGTAATATGTGCAGTCAGTGTAATGTAACGTGATAATGTCTCTTATACATTGCATTATCTGATCACACAGCGGCTGTGTAATATGAGCAGTCAGTGTATTGTAACGTGATAATGCCTCTTATACATTGCATTATCTGATCACACAGTGGCTGTGTAATATGTGCAGTCAGTGTAATGTAATGTGATAATGTCTCTTATACATTGCATTATCTGATCACACAGTGGCTGTGTAATATGTGCAGTCAGTGTAATGTAATGTGATAATGTCTCTTATACATTACATTATCTGATCACACAGCGGCTGTGTAATATGTGCAGTCAGTGTAATGTAATGTGATAATGTCTATTATACATTGCATTATCTGATCACACAGCGGCTGTGTAATATGTGTAGTCAGTGTAATGTAATGTGATAATGTCTCTTATACATTGCATTATGTGATCACACAACGGCTGTGTAATATGAGCAGTCAGTGTAATGTAACATGATAATGTCCCTTATACATTGTATTATCTGATCACACAGCGGCTGTGTAATATGAGCAGTCAGTGTGATGTAACGTGATAATGTCCCTTATACATTGCATTATCTGATCACACAGTGGCTGTGTAATATGTGCAGTCAGTGTAATGTAATGTGATAATGTCCCTTATACATTGCATTATCTGATCACACAGTGGCTGTGTAATATGTGCATTCAGTGTAATGTAACGTGATAATGTCCCTTATACATTGCATTATCTGATCACACAGCGGCTGTGTAATATGTGCAGTCAGTGTAATGTAACGTGATAATGTCTCTTATACATTGCATTATCTGATCACACAGTGGCTGTGTAATATGTGCAGTCAGTGTAATGTAATGTGATAATGTCTCTTATACATTGCATTATCTGATCACACAGCGGCTGTGTAATATGTGCAGTCAGTATAATGTAATGTGATAATGTCTCTTATACATTGCATTATCTGATCACACAGCAGCTGTGTAATATGTGCAGTCAGTGTAATGTAATGTGATAATGTCTCTTATACATTGTATTATCTGATCACACAGCGTCTGTGTAATATGAGCAGTCAGTGTGATGTAACGTGATAATGTCCCTTATACATTGCATTATCTGATCACACAGTGGCTGTGTAATATGTGCAGTCAGTGTAATGTAACGTAATAATGTCCCTTATACATTGCATTATCTGATCACACAGCGGCTGTGTAATATGTGCAGTCAGTGTAATGTAATGTGATAATGTCTCTTATACATTACATTATCTGATCACACAGCGGCTGTGTAATATGTGCAGTCAGTGTAATGTAATGTGATAATGTCTATTATACATTGCATTATCTGATCACACAGCAGCTGTGTAATATGTGTAGTCAGTGTAATGTAATGTGATAATCTCTTATACATTGCATTATGTGATCACACAGCGGCTGTGTAATATGAGCAGTCAGTGTAATGTAACATGATAATGTCCCTTATACATTGTATTATCTGATCACACAGCGGCTGTGTAATATGAGCAGTCAGTGTGATGTAACGTGATAATGTCCCTTATACATTGCATTATCTGATCACACAGTGGCTGTGTAATATGTGCAGTCAGTGTAATGTAATGTGATAATGTCTCTTATACATTGCATTATCTGATCACACAGTGGCTGTGTAATATGTGCAGTCAGTGTAATGTAATGTGATAATGTCTCTTATACATTACATTATCTGATCACACAGCGGCTGTGTAATATGTGCAGTCAGTGTAATGTAATGTGATAATGTCTATTATACATTGCATTATCTGATCACACAGCGGCTGTGTAATATGTGTAGTCAGTGTAATGTAATGTGATAATGTCTCTTATACATTGCATTATGTGATCACACAGCGGCTGTGTAATATGAGCAGTCAGTGTAATGTAACATGATAATGTCCCTTATACATTGTATTATCTGATCACACAGCGGCTGTGTAATATGAGCAGTCAGTGTGATGTAACGTGATAATGTCCCTTATACATTGCATTATCTGATCACACAGTGGCTGTGTAATATGTGCATTCAGTGTAATGTAACGTGATAATGTCCCTTATACATTGCATTATCTGATCACACAGCGGCTGTGTAATATGTGCAGTCAGTGTAATGTAATGTGATAATGTCTCTTATACATTACATTATCTGATCACACAGCGGCTGTGTAATATGTACAGTCAGTGTAATGTAATGTGATACTGTCTCTTATACATTACATTATCTGATCACACAGTGGCTGTGTAATATGTGCAGTCAGTGTAATGTAATGTGATAATGTCTCTTATACATTACATTATCTGATCACACAGCGGCTGTGTAATATGTGCAGTCAGTACACTGTAATGTGATAATGTCTCTTATACATTGCATTATCTGATCACACAGTGGCTGTGTAATATGTGCAGTCAGTGTAATGTAATGTGATAATGTCTCTTATACATTGCATTATCTGATCACACAGTGGCTGTGTAATATGTGCAGTCAGTGTAATGTAATGTGATAATGTCTCTTATACATTACATTATCTGATCACACAGCGGCTGTGTAATATGTGCAGTCAGTGTAATGTAATGTGATAATGTCTATTATACATTGCATTATCTGATCACACAGCGGTTGTGTAATATGTGCAGTCAGTGTAATGTAATGTGATAATGTCTCTTATACATTGCATTATGTGATCACACAGCGGCTGTGTAATATGAGCAGTCAGTGTAATGTAACATGATAATGTCCCTTATACATTGTATTATCTGATCACACAGCGGCTGTGTAATATGAGCAGTCAGTGTGATGTAACGTGATAATGTCCCTTATACATTGCATTATCTGATCACACAGTGGCTGTGTAATATGTGCAGTCAGTGTAATGTAACGTGATAATGTCCCTTATACATTGCATTATCTGATCACACAGCGGCTGTGTAATATGTGCAGTCAGTGTAATGTAACGTGATAATGTCTCTTATACATTGCATTATCTGATCACACAGTGGCTGTGTAATATGTGCAGTCAGTGTTATGTAACGTGATAATGTCTCTTATACATTGCATTATCTGATCACACAGCGGCTGTGTAATATGTGCAGTCAGTGTAATGTAATGTGATTATGCCCCTTATACATTGCATTATCTGATCACACAGCGGCTGTGTAATATGTGCAGTCAGTGTAATGTAATGTGATAATGTCTATTATACATTGCATTATCTGATCACACAGCGGTTGTGTAATATGTGCAGTCAGTGTAATGTAATGTGATAATGTCTCTTATACATTGCATTATGTGATCACACAGCGGCTGTGTAATATGAGCAGTCAGTGTAATGTAACATGATAATGTCCCTTATACATTGTATTATCTGATCACACAGCGGCTGTGTAATATGAGCAGTCAGTGTGATGTAACGTGATAATGTCCCTTATACATTGCATTATCTGATCACACAGTGGCTGTGTAATATGTGCAGTCAGTGTAATGTAACGTGATAATGTCCCTTATACATTGCATTATCTGATCACACAGCGGCTGTGTAATATGTGCAGTCAGTGTAATGTAACGTGATAATGTCTCTTATATATTGCATTATCTGATCACACAGTGGCTGTGTAATATGTGCAGTCAGTGTTATGTAACGTGATAATGTCTCTTATACATTGCATTATCTGATCACACAGCGGCTGTGTAATATGAGCAGTCAGTGTAATGTAATGTGATAATGTCCCTTATACATTGCATTATCTGATCACACAGCGGCTGTGTAATATGTGCAGTCAGTATAATGTAATGTGATAATGTCTCTTATACATTGCATTATCTGATCACACAGCAGCTGTGTAATATGTGCAGTCAGTGTAATGTAATGTGATAATGTCTCTTATACATTGTATTATCTGATCACACAGCGGCTGTGTAATATGAGCAGTCAGTGTGATGTAACGTGATAATGTCCCTTATACATTGCATTATCTGATCACACAGTGGCTGTGTAATATGTGCAGTCAGTGTAATGTAACGTAATAATGTCCCTTATACATTGCATTATCTGATCACACAGCGGCTGTGTAATATGTGCAGTCAGTGTAATGTAACGTGATAATGTCTCTTATACATTGCATTATCTGATCACACAGTGGCTGTGTAATATGTGCAGTCAGTGTTATGTAACGTGATAATGTCTCTAATACATTGCATTATCAGATCACACAGCGGCTGTGTAATATGAGCAGTCAGTGTAATGTAATGTGATAATGTCCCTTATACATTGCATTATCTGATCACACAGCGGCTGTGTAATATGTGCAGTCAGTGTAATGTAACGTGATAATGTCTCTTATACATTGCATTATCTGATCACACAGCGGCTGTGTAATATGAGCAGTCAGTGTATTGTAACGTGATAATGCCTCTTATACATTGCATTATCTGATCACACAGTGGCTGTGTAATATGTGCAGTCAGTGTAATGTAATGTGATAATGTCTCTTATACATTGCATTATCTGATCACAAAGTGGCTGTGTAATATGTGCAGTCAGTGTAATGTAATGTGATAATGTCTCTTATACATTACATTATCTGATCACACAGCGGCTGTGTAATATGTGCAGTCAGTGTAATGTAATGTGATAATGTCTATTATACATTGCATTATCTGATCACACAGCGGCTGTGTAATATGTGTAGTCAGTGTAATGTAATGTGATAATGTCTCTTATACATTGCATTATGTGATCACACAACGGCTGTGTAATATGAGCAGTCAGTGTAATGTAACATGATAATGTCCCTTATACATTGTATTATCTGATCACACAGCGGCTGTGTAATATGAGCAGTCAGTGTGATGTAACGTGATAATGTCCCTTATACATTGCATTATCTGATCACACAGTGGCTGTGTAATATGTGCAGTCAGTGTAATGTAATGTGATAATGTCTCTTATACATTGCATTATCTGATCACACAGTGGCTGTGTAATATGTGCAGTCAGTGTAATGTAATGTGATAATGTCTCTTATACATTACATTATCTGATCACACAGCGGCTGTGTAATATGTGCAGTCAGTGTAATGTAATGTGATAATGTCTATTATACATTGCATTATCTGATCACACAGCGGCTGTGTAATATGTGTAGTCAGTGTAATGTAATGTGATAATGTCTCTTATACATTGCATTATGTGATCACACAGCGGCTGTGTAATATGAGCAGTCAGTGTAATGTAACATGATAATGTCCCTTATACATTGTATTATCTGATCACACAGCGGCTGTGTAATATGAGCAGTCAGTGTGATGTAACGTGATAATGTCCCTTATACATTGCATTATCTGATCACACAGTGGCTGTGTAATATGTGCATTCAGTGTAATGTAACGTGATAATGTCCCTTATACATTGCATTATCTGATCACACAGCGGCTGTGTAATATGTGCAGTCAGTGTAATGTAACGTGATAATGTCTCTTATACATTGCATTATCTGATCACACAGTGGCTGTGTAATATGTGCAGTCAGTGTAATGTAATGTGATAATGTCTCTTATACATTGCATTATCTGATCACACAGCGGCTGTGTAATATGTGCAGTCAGTATAATGTAATGTGATAATGTCTCTTATACATTGCATTATCTGATCACACAGCAGCTGTGTAATATGTGCAGTCAGTGTAATGTAATGTGATAATGTCTCTTATACATTGTATTATCTGATCACACAGCGTCTGTGTAATATGAGCAGTCAGTGTGATGTAACGTGATAATGTCCCTTATACATTGCATTATCTGATCACACAGTGGCTGTGTAATATGTGCAGTCAGTGTAATGTAACGTAATAATGTCCCTTATACATTGCATTATCTGATCACACAGCGGCTGTGTAATATGTGCAGTCAGTGTAATGTAATGTGATAATGTCTCTTATACATTACATTATCTGATCACACAGCGGCTGTGTAATATGTGCAGTCAGTGTAATGTAATGTGATAATGTCTATTATACATTGCATTATCTGATCACACAGCAGCTGTGTAATATGTGTAGTCAGTGTAATGTAATGTGATAATCTCTTATACATTGCATTATGTGATCACACAGCGGCTGTGTAATATGAGCAGTCAGTGTAATGTAACATGATAATGTCCCTTATACATTGTATTATCTGATCACACAGCGGCTGTGTAATATGAGCAGTCAGTGTGATGTAACGTGATAATGTCCCTTATACATTGCATTATCTGATCACACAGTGGCTGTGTAATATGTGCAGTCAGTGTAATGTAATGTGATAATGTCTCTTATACATTGCATTATCTGATCACACAGTGGCTGTGTAATATGTGCAGTCAGTGTAATGTAATGTGATAATGTCTCTTATACATTACATTATCTGATCACACAGCGGCTGTGTAATATGTGCAGTCAGTGTAATGTAATGTGATAATGTCTATTATACATTGCATTATCTGATCACACAGCGGCTGTGTAATATGTGTAGTCAGTGTAATGTAATGTGATAATGTCTCTTATACATTGCATTATGTGATCACACAGCGGCTGTGTAATATGAGCAGTCAGTGTAATGTAACATGATAATGTCCCTTATACATTGTATTATCTGATCACACAGCGGCTGTGTAATATGAGCAGTCAGTGTGATGTAACGTGATAATGTCCCTTATACATTGCATTATCTGATCACACAGTGGCTGTGTAATATGTGCATTCAGTGTAATGTAACGTGATAATGTCCCTTATACATTGCATTATCTGATCACACAGCGGCTGTGTAATATGTGCAGTCAGTGTAATGTAACGTGATAATGTCTCTTATACATTGCATTATCTAATCACACAGTGGCTGTGTAATATGTGCAGTCAGTGTTATGTAACGTGATAATGTCTCTTATACATTGCATCATCTGATCACACAGCGGCTGTGTAATATGAGCAGTCAGTGTAATGTAATGTGATAATGTCCCTTATACATTGCATTATCTGATCACACAGCGGCTGTGTAATATGTGCAGTCAGTGTAATGTAATGTGATAATGTCTCTTATACATTGCATTATCTGATCACACAGCGGCTGTGTAATATGTGCAGTCAGTGTAATGTAATGTGATAATGTCTCTTATACATTGCATTATCTGATCACACAGCGGCTGTGTAATATGTGCAGTCAGTATAATGTAATGTGATAATGTCTCTTATACATTGCATTATCTGATCACACAGCAGCTGTGTAATATGTGCAGTCAGTTTAATGTAATGTGATAATGTCTCTTATACATTGCATTACCTGATCACACAGCGGCTGTGTAATATGAGCAGTCAGTGTAATGTAACATGATAATGTCCCTTATACATTGTATTATCTGATCACACAGCAGCTGTGTAAAATGTGCAGTCAGTGTAATGTAACGTGATAATGTCCCTTATACATTGCATTATCTGATCACACAGCTGCTGTGTAATATGTGCAGTCAGTGTAATGTAACGTGATAATGTCCCTTATACATTGAATTATCTGATCACACAGCAGCTGTGTAATATGTGCAGTCAGTGTAATGTAATGTGATAATGTCTCTTATACATTGCATTATCTGATCACACAGCGGCTGTGTAATATGTGCAGTCAGTGTAATGTAACGTGATAATGTCTCTTATACATTGCATTATCTGATCACACAGCGGCTGTGTAATATGTACAGTCAGTGTAATTTAATGTGATACTGTCTCTTATACATTACATTATCTGATCACACAGTGGCTGTGTAATATGTGCAGTCAGTGTAATGTAATGTGATAATGTCTCTTATACATTACATTATCTGATCACACAGCGGCTGTGTAATATGTGCAGTCAGTACACTGTAATGTGATAATGTCTCTTATACATTGCATTATCTGATCACACAGTGGCTGTGTAATATGTGCAGTCAGTGTAATGTAATGTGATAATGTCTCTTATACATTGCATTATCTGATCACACAGTGGCTGTGTAATATGTGCAGTCAGTGTAATGTAATGTGATAATGTCTCTTATACATTACATTAACTGATCACACAGCGGCTGTGTAATATGTGCAGTCAGTGTAATGTAATGTGATAATGTCTATTATACATTGCATTATCTGATCACACAGCGGTTGTGTAATATGTGCAGTCAGTGTAATGTAATGTGATAATGTCTCTTATACATTGCATTATGTGATCACACAGCGGCTGTGTAATATGAGCAGTCAGTGTAATGTAACATGATAATGTCCCTTATACATTGTATTATCTGATCACACAGCGGCTGTGTAATATGAGCAGTCAGTGTGATGTAACGTGATAATGTCCCTTATACATTGCATTATCTGATCACACAGTGGCTGTGTAATATGTGCAGTCAGTGTAATGTAACGTGATAATGTCCCTTATACATTGCATTATCTGATCACACAGCGGCTGTGTAATATGTGCAGTCAGTGTAATGTAACGTGATAATGTCTCTTATACATTGCATTATCTGATCACACAGTGGCTGTGTAATATGTGCAGTCAGTGTTATGTAACGTGATAATGTCTCTTATACATTGCATTATCTGATCACACAGCGGCTGTGTAATATGTGCAGTCAGTGTAATGTAATGTGATAATGTCCCTTATACATTGCATTATCTGATCACACAGCGGCTGTGTAATATGTGCAGTCAGTGTAATGTAACGTGATAATGTCTCTTATACATTGCATTATCTGATCACACAGTGGCTGTGTAATATGTGCAGTCAGTGTAATGTAACGTGATAATGTCCCTTATACATTGCATTATCTGATCACACAGCGGCTGTGTAATATGTGCAGTCAGTGTAATGTAACGTGATAATGTCTCTTATACATTGCATTATCTGATCACACAGTGGCTGTGTAATATGTGCAGTCAGTGTTATGTAACGTGATAATGTCTCTTATACATTGCATTATCTGATCACACAGCGGCTGTGTAATATGAGCAGTCAGTGTAATGTAATGTGATAATGTCCCTTATACATTGCATTATCTGATCACACAGCGGCTGTGTAATATGTGCAGTCAGTATAATGTAATGTGATAATGTCTCTTATACATTGCATTATCTGATCACACAGCAGCTGTGTAATATGTGCAGTCAGTGTAATGTAATGTGATAATGTCTCTTATACATTGTATTATCTGATCACACAGCGGCTGTGTAATATGAGCAGTCAGTGTGATGTAACGTGATAATGTCCCTTATACATTGCATTATCTGATCACACAGTGGCTGTGTAATATGTGCAGTCAGTGTAATGTAACGTAATAATGTCCCTTATACATTGCATTATCTGATCACACAGCGGCTGTGTAATATGTGCAGTCAGTGTAATGTAACGTGATAATGTCTCTTATACATTGCATTATCTGATCACACAGTGGCTGTGTAATATGTGCAGTCAGTGTTATGTAACGTGATAATGTCTCTAATACATTGCATTATCAGATCACACAGCGGCTGTGTAATATGAGCAGTCAGTGTAATGTAATGTGATAATGTCCCTTATACATTGCATTATCTGATCACACAGCGGCTGTGTAATATGTGCAGTCAGTGTAATGTAATGTGATAATGTCTCTTATACATTGCATTATCTGATCACACAGCGGCTGTGTAATATGTGCAGTCAGTGTAATGTAATGTGATAATGTCCCTTATACATTGCATTATCTGATCACACAGCGGCTGTGTAATATGTGCAGTCAGTATAATGTAATGTGATAATGTCTCTTATACATTGCATTATCTGATCACACAGCAGCTGTGTAATATGTGCAGTCAGTGTAATGTAACGTGATAATGTCTCTTATACATTGCATTATCTGATCACACAGCGGCTGTGTAATATGAGCAGTCAGTGTATTGTAACGTGTTAATGCCTCTTATACATTGCATTATCTGATCACACAGTGGCTGTGTAATATGTGCAGTCAGTGTAATGTAATGTGATAATGTCTCTTATACATTGCATTATCTGATCACACAGTGGCTGTGTAATATGTGCAGTCAGTGTAATGTAATGTGATAATGTCTCTTATACATTACATTATCTGATCACACAGCGGCTGTGTAATATGTGCAGTCAGTGTAATGTAATGTGATAATGTCTATTATACATTGCATTATCTGATCACACAGCGGCTGTGTAATATGTGTAGTCAGTGTAATGTAATGTGATAATGTCTCTTATACATTGCATTATGTGATCACACAGCGGCTGTGTAATATGAGCAGTCAGTGTAATGTAACATGATAATGTCCCTTATACATTGTATTATCTGATCACACAGCGGCTGTGTAATATGAGCAGTCAGTGTGATGTAACGTGATAATGTCCCTTATACATTGCATTATCTGATCACACAGTGGCTGTGTAATATGAGCAGTCAGTGTAATGTAATGTGATAATGTCCCTTATACATTGCATTATCTGATCACACAGCGGCTGTGTAATATGTGCAGTCAGTGTAATGTAATGTGATAATGTCTCTTATACATTGCATTATCTGATCACACAGCGGCTGTGTAATATGTGCAGTCAGTGTAATGTAATGTGATAATGTCTCTTATACATTGCATTATCTGATCACACAGCGGCTGTGTAATATGTGCAGTCAGTATAATGTAATGTGATAATGTCTCTTATACATTGCATTATCTGATCACACAGCAGCTGTGTAATATGTGCAGTCAGTGTAATGTAATGTGATAATGTCTCTTATACATTGCAATACCTGATCACACAGCGGCTGTGTAATATGAGCAGTCAGTGTAATGTAACATGATAATGTCCCTTATACATTGTATTATCTGATCACACAGCAGCTGTGTAAAATGTGCAGTCAGTGTAATGTAACGTGATAATGTCCCTTATACATTGCATTATCTGATCACACAGCAGCTGTGTAATATGTGCAGTCAGTGTAATGTAATGTGATAATGTCTATTATACATTGCATTATCTGATCACACAGCGGCTGTGTAATATGTGCAGTCAGTGTAATGTAATGTGATAATGTCTCTTATACATTGCATTATGTGATCACACAGCGGCTGTGTAATATGAGCAGTCAGTGTAATGTAACATGATAATGTCCCTTATACATTGTATTATCTGATCACACAGCGGCTGTGTAATATGAGCAGTCAGTGTGATGTAACGTGATAATGTCCCTTATACATTGCATTATCTGATCACACAGCAGCTGTGTAATATGTGCAGTCAGTGTAATGTAACGTGATAATGTCTCTTATACATTGCATTATCTGATCACACAGCGGCTGTGTAATATGAGCAGTCAGTGTATTGTAACGTGATAATGCCTCTTATACATTGCATTATCTGATCACACAGTGGCTGTGTAATATGTGCAGTCAGTGTAATGTAATGTGATAATGTCTCTTATACATTGCATTATCTGATCACACAGTGGCTGTGTAATATGTGCAGTCAGTGTTATGTAACGTGATAATGTCTCTTATACATTGCATTATCTGATCACACAGCGGCTGTGTAATATGTGCAGTCAGTGTAATGTAATGTGATAATGTCTATTATACATTGCATTATCTGATCACACAGCGGCTGTGTAATATGTGTAGTCAGTGTAATGTAATGTGATAATGTCTCTTATACATTGCATTATGTGATCACACAGCGGCTGTGTAATATGAGCAGTCAGTGTAATGTAACATGATAATGTCCCTTATACATTGTATTATCTGATCACACAGCGGCTGTGTAATATGAGCAGTCAGTGTGATGTAACGTGATAATGTCCCTTATACATTGCATTATCTGATCACACAGTGGCTGTGTAATATGTGCAGTCAGTGTAATGTAACATGATAATGTCCCTTATACATTGCATTATCTGATCACACAGCGGCTGTGTAATATGTGCAGTCAGTGTAATGTAACGTGATAATGTCTCTTATACATTGCATTATCTAATCACACAGTGGCTGTGTAATATGTGCAGTCAGTGTTATGTAACGTGATAATGTCTCTTATACATTGCATTATCTGATCACACAGCGGCTGTGTAATATGAGCAGTCAGTGTAATGTAATGTGATAATGTCCCTTATACATTGCATTATCTGATCACACAGCGGCTGTGTAATATGTGCAGTCAGTGTAATGTAATGTGATAATGTCTCTTATACATTGCATTATCTGATCACACAGCGGCTGTGTAATATGTGCAGTCAGTGTAATGTAATGTGATAATGTCTCTTATACATTGCATTATCTGATCACACAGCGGCTGTGTAATATGTGCAGTCAGTATAATGTAATGTGATAATGTCTCTTATACATTGCATTATCTGATCACACAGCAGCTGTGTAATATGTGCAGTCAGTGTAATGTAATGTGATAATGTCTCTTATACATTGCAATACCTGATCACACAGCGGCTGTGTAATATGAGCAGTCAGTGTAATGTAACATGATAATGTCCCTTATACATTGTATTATCTGATCACACAGCAGCTGTGTAAAATGTGCAGTCAGTGTAATGTAACGTGATAATGTCCCTTATACATTGCATTATCTGATCACACAGCAGCTGTGTAATATGTGCAGTCAGTGTAATGTAACGTGATAATGTCCCTTGTACATTGCATTATCTGATCACACAGCAGCTGTGTAATATGTGCAGTCAGTGTAATGTAATGTGATAATGTCTCTTATACATTGCAATACCTGATCACACAGCGGCTGTGTAATATGAGCAGTCAGTGTAATGTAACATGATAATGTCCCTTATACATTGTATTATCTGATCACACAGCAGCTGTGTAAAATGTGCAGTCAGTGTAATGTAACGTGATAATGTCCCTTATACATTGCATTATCTGATCACACAGCGGCTGTGTAATATGTGCAGTCAGTGTAATGTAATGTGATAATGTCTATTATACATTGCATTATCTGATCACACAGCGGCTGTGTAATATGTGCAGTCAGTGTAATGTAATGTGATAATGTCTCTTATACATTGCATTATGTGATCACACAGCGGCTGTGTAATATGAGCAGTCAGTGTAATGTAACATGATAATGTCCCTTATACATTGTATTATCTGATCACACAGCGGCTGTGTAATATGAGCAGTCAGTGTGATGTAACGTGATAATGTCCCTTATACATTGCATTATCTGATCACACAGTGGCTGTGTAATATGTGCAGTCAGTGTAATGTAACATGATAATGTCCCTTATACATTGTATTATCTGATCACACAGTGGCTGTGTAATATGTGCAGTCAGTGTTATGTAACGTGATAATGTCTCTTATACATTGCATTATCTGATCACACAGCGGCTGTGTAATATGTGCAGTCAGTGTAATGTAATGTGATAATGTCCCTTATACATTGCATTATCTGATCACACAGCGGCTGTGTAATATGTGCAGTCAGTGTAATGTAACGTGATAATGTCTCTTATACATTGCATTATCTGATCACACAGTGGCTGTGTAATATGTGCAGTCAGTGTAATGTAACGTGATAATGTCCCTTATACATTGCATTATCTGATCACACAGCGGCTGTGTAATATGTGCAGTCAGTGTAATGTAACGTGATAATGTCTCTTATACATTGCATTATCTGATCACACAGTGGCTGTGTAATATGTGCAGTCAGTGTTATGTAACGTGATAATGTCTCTTATACATTGCATTATCTGATCACACAGCGGCTGTGTAATATGAGCAGTCAGTGTAATGTAATGTGATAATGTCCCTTATACATTGCATTATCTGATCACACAGCGGCTGTGTAATATGTGCAGTCAGTATAATGTAATGTGATAATGTCTCTTATACATTGCATTATCTGATCACACAGCAGCTGTGTAATATGTGCAGTCAGTGTAATGTAATGTGATAATGTCTCTTATACATTGTATTATCTGATCACACAGCGGCTGTGTAATATGAGCAGTCAGTGTGATGTAACGTGATAATGTCCCTTATACATTGCATTATCTGATCACACAGTGGCTGTGTAATATGTGCAGTCAGTGTAATGTAACGTAATAATGTCCCTTATACATTGCATTATCTGATCACACAGCGGCTGTGTAATATGTGCAGTCAGTGTAATGTAACGTGATAATGTCTCTTATACATTGCATTATCTGATCACACAGTGGCTGTGTAATATGTGCAGTCAGTGTTATGTAACGTGATAATGTCTCTAATACATTGCATTATCAGATCACACAGCGGCTGTGTAATATGAGCAGTCAGTGTAATGTAATGTGATAATGTCCCTTATACATTGCATTATCTGATCACACAGCGGCTGTGTAATATGTGCAGTCAGTGTAATGTAATGTGATAATGTCTCTTATACATTGCATTATCTGATCACACAGCGGCTGTGTAATATGTGCAGTCAGTGTAATGTAATGTGATAATGTCCCTTATACATTGCATTATCTGATCACACAGCGGCTGTGTAATATGTGCAGTCAGTATAATGTAATGTGATAATGTCTCTTATACATTGCATTATCTGATCACACAGCAGCTGTGTAATATATGCAGTCAGTGTAATGTAACGTGATAATGTCTCTTATACATTGCATTATCTGATCACACAGCGGCTGTGTAATATGAGCAGTCAGTGTATTGTAACGTGATAATGCCTCTTATACATTGCATTATCTGATCACACAGTGGCTGTGTAATATGTGCAGTCAGTGTAATGTAATGTGATAATGTCTCTTATACATTGCATTATCTGATCACACAGTGGCTGTGTAATATGTGCAGTCAGTGTAATGTAATGTGATAATGTCTCTTATACATTACATTATCTGATCACACAGCGGCTGTGTAATATGTGCAGTCAGTGTAATGTAATGTGATAATGTCTATTATACATTGCATTATCTGATCACACAGCGGCTGTGTAATATGAGCAGTCAGTGTAATGTAACATGATAATGTCCCTTATACATTGTATTATCTGATCACACAGCGGCTGTGTAATATGAGCAGTCAGTGTGATGTAACGTGATAATGTCCCTTATACATTGCATTATCTGATCACACAGTGGCTGTGTAATATGTGCAGTCAGTGTAATGTAACGTGATAATGTCCCTTATACATTGCATTATCTGATCACACAGCGGCTGTGTAATATGTGCAGTCAGTGTAATGTAACGTGATAATGTCTCTTATACATTGCATTATCTAATCACACAGTGGCTGTGTAATATGTGCAGTCAGTGTTATGTAACGTGATAATGTCTCTTATACATTGCATTATCTGATCACACAGCGGCTGTGTAATATGAGCAGTCAGTGTAATGTAATGTGATAATGTCCCTTATACATTGCATTATCTGATCACACAGCGGCTGTGTAATATGTGCAGTCAGTGTAATGTAATGTGATAATGTCTCTTATACATTGCATTATCTGATCACACAGCGGCTGTGTAATATGTGCAGTCAGTGTAATGTAATGTGATAATGTCTCTTATACATTGCATTATCTGATCACACAGCGGCTGTGTAATATGTGCAGTCAGTATAATGTAATGTGATAATGTCTCTTATACATTGCATTATCTGATCACACAGCAGCTGTGTAATATGTGCAGTCAGTGTAATGTAATGTGATAATGTCTCTTATACATTGCAATACCTGATCACACAGCGGCTGTGTAATATGAGCAGTCAGTGTAATGTAACATGATAATGTCCCTTATACATTGTATTATCTGATCACACAGCAGCTGTGTAAAATGTGCAGTCAGTGTAATGTAACGTGATAATGTCCCTTATACATTGCATTATCTGATCACACAGCAGCTGTGTAATATGTGCAGTCAGTGTAATGTAACGTGATAATGTCCCTTGTACATTGCATTATCTGATCACACAGCAGCTGTGTAATATGTGCAGTCAGTGTAATGTAATGTGATAATGTCTCTTATACATTGCATTATCTGATCACACAGCGGCTGTGTAATATGTGCAGTCAGTGTAATGTAACGTGATAATGTCTCTTATACATTGCATTATCTGATCACACAGCGGCTGTGTAATATGTACAGTCAGTGTAATGTAATGTGATACTGTCTCTTATACATTACATTATCTGATCACACAGTGGCTGTGTAATATGTGCAGTCAGTGTAATGTAATGTGATAATGTCTCTTATACATTACATTATCTGATCACACAGCGGCTGTGTAATATGTGCAGTCAGTACACTGTAATGTGATAATGTCTCTTATACATTGCATTATCTGATCACACAGTGGCTGTGTAATATGTGCAGTCAGTGTAATGTAATGTGATAATGTCTCTTATACATTGCATTATCTGATCACACAGTGGCTGTGTAATATGTGCAGTCAGTGTAATGTAATGTGATAATGTCTCTTATACATTACATTAACTGATCACACAGCGGCTGTGTAATATGTGCAGTCAGTGTAATGTAATGTGATAATGTCTATTATACATTGCATTATCTGATCACACAGCGGTTGTGTAATATGTGCAGTCAGTGTAATGTAATGTGATAATGTCTCTTATACATTGCATTATGTGATCACACAGCGGCTGTGTAATATGAGCAGTCAGTGTAATGTAACATGATAATGTCCCTTATACATTGTATTATCTGATCACACAGCGGCTGTGTAATATGAGCAGTCAGTGTGATGTAACGTGATAATGTCCCTTATACATTGCATTATCTGATCACACAGTGGCTGTGTAATATGTGCAGTCAGTGTAATGTGACGTGATAATGTCCCTTATACATTGCATTATCTGATCACACAGCGGCTGTGTAATATGTGCAGTCAGTGTAATGTAACGTGATAATGTCTCTTATACATTGCATTATCTGATCACACAGTGGCTGTGTAATATGTGCAGTCAGTGTTATGTAACGTGATAATGTCTCTTATACATTGCATTATCTGATCACACAGCGGCTGTGTAATATGTGCAGTCAGTGTAATGTAATGTGATAATGTCCCTTATACATTGCATTATCTGATCACACAGCGGCTGTGTAATATGTGCAGTCAGTGTAATGTAACGTGATAATGTCTCTTATACATTGCATTATCTGATCACACAGTGGCTGTGTAATATGTGCAGTCAGTGTAATGTAACGTGATAATGTCCCTTATACATTGCATTATCTGATCACACAGCGGCTGTGTAATATGTGCAGTCAGTGTAATGTAACGTGATAATGTCTCTTATACATTGCATTATCTGATCACACAGTGGCTGTGTAATATGTGCAGTCAGTGTTATGTAACGTGATAATGTCTCTTATACATTGCATTATCTGATCACACAGCGGCTGTGTAATATGAGCAGTCAGTGTAATGTAATGTGATAATGTCCCTTATACATTGCATTATCTGATCACACAGCGGCTGTGTAATATGTGCAGTCAGTATAATGTAATGTGATAATGTCTCTTATACATTGCATTATCTGATCACACAGCAGCTGTGTAATATGTGCAGTCAGTGTAATGTAATGTGATAATGTCTCTTATACATTGTATTATCTGATCACACAGCGGCTGTGTAATATGAGCAGTCAGTGTGATGTAACGTGATAATGTCCCTTATACATTGCATTATCTGATCACACAGTGGCTGTGTAATATGTGCAGTCAGTGTAATGTAACGTAATAATGTCCCTTATACATTGCATTATCTGATCACACAGCGGCTGTGTAATATGTGCAGTCAGTGTAATGTAACGTGATAATGTCTCTTATACATTGCATTATCTGATCACACAGTGGCTGTGTAATATGTGCAGTCAGTGTTATGTAACGTGATAATGTCTCTAATACATTGCATTATCAGATCACACAGCGGCTGTGTAATATGAGCAGTCAGTGTAATGTAATGTGATAATGTCCCTTATACATTGCATTATCTGATCACACAGCGGCTGTGTAATATGTGCAGTCAGTGTAATGTAATGTGATAATGTCTCTTATACATTGCATTATCTGATCACACAGCGGCTGTGTAATATGTGCAGTCAGTGTAATGTAATGTGATAATGTCCCTTATACATTGCATTATCTGATCACACAGCGGCTGTGTAATATGTGCAGTCAGTATAATGTAATGTGATAATGTCTCTTATACATTGCATTATCTGATCACACAGCAGCTGTGTAATATGTGCAGTCAGTGTAATGTAACGTGATAATGTCTCTTATACATTGCATTATCTGATCACACAGCGGCTGTGTAATATGAGCAGTCAGTGTATTGTAACGTGATAATGCCTCTTATACATTGCATTATCTGATCACACAGTGGCTGTGTAATATGTGCAGTCAGTGTAATGTAATGTGATAATGTCTCTTATACATTGCATTATCTGATCACACAGTGGCTGTGTAATATGTGCAGTAGTGTAATGTAATGTGATAATGTCTCTTATACATTACATTATCTGATCACACAGCGGCTGTGTAATATGTGCAGTCAGTGTAATGTAATGTGATAATGTCTATTATACATTGCATTATCTGATCACACAGCGGCTGTGTAATATGTGCAGTCAGTGTAATGTAATGTGATAATGTCTCTTATACATTGTATTATCTGATCACACAGCGGCTGTGTAATATGAGCAGTCAGTGTGATGTAACGTGATAATGTCCCTTATACATTGCATTATCTGATCACACAGTGGCTGTGTAATATGTGCAGTCAGTGTAATGTAACGTAATAATGTCCCTTATACATTGCATTATCTGATCACACAGCGGCTGTGTAATATGTGCAGTCAGTGTAATGTAACGTGATAATGTCCCTTGTACATTGCATTATCTGATCACACAGCAGCTGTGTAATATGTGCAGTCAGTGTAATGTAATGTGATAATGTCTCTTATACATTGCAATACCTGATCACACAGCGGCTGTGTAATATGAGCAGTCAGTGTAATGTAACATGATAATGTCCCTTATACATTGTATTATCTGATCACACAGCAGCTGTGTAAAATGTGCAGTCAGTGTAATGTAACGTGATAATGTCCCTTATACATTGCATTATCTGATCACACAGCGGCTGTGTAATATGTGCAGTCAGTGTAATGTAATGTGATAATGTCTATTATACATTGCATTATCTGATCACACAGCGGCTGTGTAATATGTGCAGTCAGTGTAATGTAATGTGATAATGTCTCTTATACATTGCATTATGTGATCACACAGCGGCTGTGTAATATGAGCAGTCAGTGTAATGTAACATGATAATGTCCCTTATACATTGTATTATCTGATCACACAGCGGCTGTGTAATATGAGCAGTCAGTGTGATGTAACGTGATAATGTCCCTTATACATTGCATTATCTGATCACACAGTGGCTGTGTAATATGTGCAGTCAGTGTAATGTAACATGATAATGTCCCTTATACATTGTATTATCTGATCACACAGTGGCTGTGTAATATGTGCAGTCAGTGTTATGTAACGTGATAATGTCTCTTATACATTGCATTATCTGATCACACAGCGGCTGTGTAATATGTGCAGTCAGTGTAATGTAATGTGATAATGTCCCTTATACATTGCATTATCTGATCACACAGCGGCTGTGTAATATGTGCAGTCAGTGTAATGTAACGTGATAATGTCTCTTATACATTGCATTATCTGATCACACAGTGGCTGTGTAATATGTGCAGTCAGTGTAATGTAACGTGATAATGTCCCTTATACATTGCATTATCTGATCACACAGCGGCTGTGTAATATGTGCAGTCAGTGTAATGTAACGTGATAATGTCTCTTATACATTGCATTATCTGATCACACAGTGGCTGTGTAATATGTGCAGTCAGTGTTATGTAACGTGATAATGTCTCTTATACATTGCATTATCTGATCACACAGCGGCTGTGTAATATGAGCAGTCAGTGTAATGTAATGTGATAATGTCCCTTATACATTGCATTATCTGATCACACAGCGGCTGTGTAATATGTGCAGTCAGTATAATGTAATGTGATAATGTCTCTTATACATTGCATTATCTGATCACACAGCAGCTGTGTAATATGTGCAGTCAGTGTAATGTAATGTGATAATGTCTCTTATACATTGTATTATCTGATCACACAGCGGCTGTGTAATATGAGCAGTCAGTGTGATGTAACGTGATAATGTCCCTTATACATTGCATTATCTGATCACACAGTGGCTGTGTAATATGTGCAGTCAGTGTAATGTAACGTAATAATGTCCCTTATACATTGCATTATCTGATCACACAGCGGCTGTGTAATATGTGCAGTCAGTGTAATGTAACGTGATAATGTCTCTTATACATTGCATTATCTGATCACACAGTGGCTGTGTAATATGTGCAGTCAGTGTTATGTAACGTGATAATGTCTCTAATACATTGCATTATCAGATCACACAGCGGCTGTGTAATATGAGCAGTCAGTGTAATGTAATGTGATAATGTCCCTTATACATTGCATTATCTGATCACACAGCGGCTGTGTAATATGTGCAGTCAGTGTAATGTAATGTGATAATGTCTCTTATACATTGCATTATCTGATCACACAGCGGCTGTGTAATATGTGCAGTCAGTGTAATGTAATGTGATAATGTCCCTTATACATTGCATTATCTGATCACACAGCGGCTGTGTAATATGTGCAGTCAGTATAATGTAATGTGATAATGTCTCTTATACATTGCATTATCTGATCACACAGCAGCTGTGTAATATATGCAGTCAGTGTAATGTAACGTGATAATGTCTCTTATACATTGCATTATCTGATCACACAGCGGCTGTGTAATATGAGCAGTCAGTGTATTGTAACGTGATAATGCCTCTTATACATTGCATTATCTGATCACACAGTGGCTGTGTAATATGTGCAGTCAGTGTAATGTAATGTGATAATGTCTCTTATACATTGCATTATCTGATCACACAGTGGCTGTGTAATATGTGCAGTCAGTGTAATGTAATGTGATAATGTCTCTTATACATTACATTATCTGATCACACAGCGGCTGTGTAATATGTGCAGTCAGTGTAATGTAATGTGATAATGTCTATTATACATTGCATTATCTGATCACACAGCGGCTGTGTAATATGAGCAGTCAGTGTAATGTAACATGATAATGTCCCTTATACATTGTATTATCTGATCACACAGCGGCTGTGTAATATGAGCAGTCAGTGTGATGTAACGTGATAATGTCCCTTATACATTGCATTATCTGATCACACAGTGGCTGTGTAATATGTGCAGTCAGTGTAATGTAACGTGATAATGTCCCTTATACATTGCATTATCTGATCACACAGCGGCTGTGTAATATGTGCAGTCAGTGTAATGTAACGTGATAATGTCTCTTATACATTGCATTATCTAATCACACAGTGGCTGTGTAATATGTGCAGTCAGTGTTATGTAACGTGATAATGTCTCTTATACATTGCATTATCTGATCACACAGCGGCTGTGTAATATGAGCAGTCAGTGTAATGTAATGTGATAATGTCCCTTATACATTGCATTATCTGATCACACAGCGGCTGTGTAATATGTGCAGTCAGTGTAATGTAATGTGATAATGTCTCTTATACATTGCATTATCTGATCACACAGCGGCTGTGTAATATGTGCAGTCAGTGTAATGTAATGTGATAATGTCTCTTATACATTGCATTATCTGATCACACAGCGGCTGTGTAATATGTGCAGTCAGTATAATGTAATGTGATAATGTCTCTTATACATTGCATTATCTGATCACACAGCAGCTGTGTAATATGTGCAGTCAGTGTAATGTAATGTGATAATGTCTCTTATACATTGCAATACCTGATCACACAGCGGCTGTGTAATATGAGCAGTCAGTGTAATGTAACATGATAATGTCCCTTATACATTGTATTATCTGATCACACAGCAGCTGTGTAAAATGTGCAGTCAGTGTAATGTAACGTGATAATGTCCCTTATACATTGCATTATCTGATCACACAGCAGCTGTGTAATATGTGCAGTCAGTGTAATGTAACGTGATAATGTCCCTTGTACATTGCATTATCTGATCACACAGCAGCTGTGTAATATGTGCAGTCAGTGTAATGTAATGTGATAATGTCTCTTATACATTGCATTATCTGATCACACAGCGGCTGTGTAATATGTGCAGTCAGTGTAATGTAACGTGATAATGTCTCTTATACATTGCATTATCTGATCACACAGCGGCTGTGTAATATGTACAGTCAGTGTAATGTAATGTGATACTGTCTCTTATACATTACATTATCTGATCACACAGTGGCTGTGTAATATGTGCAGTCAGTGTAATGTAATGTGATAATGTCTCTTATACATTACATTATCTGATCACACAGCGGCTGTGTAATATGTGCAGTCAGTACACTGTAATGTGATAATGTCTCTTATACATTGCATTATCTGATCACACAGTGGCTGTGTAATATGTGCAGTCAGTGTAATGTAATGTGATAATGTCTCTTATACATTGCATTATCTGATCACACAGTGGCTGTGTAATATGTGCAGTCAGTGTAATGTAATGTGATAATGTCTCTTATACATTACATTAACTGATCACACAGCGGCTGTGTAATATGTGCAGTCAGTGTAATGTAATGTGATAATGTCTATTATACATTGCATTATCTGATCACACAGCGGTTGTGTAATATGTGCAGTCAGTGTAATGTAATGTGATAATGTCTCTTATACATTGCATTATGTGATCACACAGCGGCTGTGTAATATGAGCAGTCAGTGTAATGTAACATGATAATGTCCCTTATACATTGTATTATCTGATCACACAGCGGCTGTGTAATATGAGCAGTCAGTGTGATGTAACGTGATAATGTCCCTTATACATTGCATTATCTGATCACACAGTGGCTGTGTAATATGTGCAGTCAGTGTAATGTGACGTGATAATGTCCCTTATACATTGCATTATCTGATCACACAGCGGCTGTGTAATATGTGCAGTCAGTGTAATGTAACGTGATAATGTCTCTTATACATTGCATTATCTGATCACACAGTGGCTGTGTAATATGTGCAGTCAGTGTTATGTAACGTGATAATGTCTCTTATACATTGCATTATCTGATCACACAGCGGCTGTGTAATATGTGCAGTCAGTGTAATGTAATGTGATAATGTCCCTTATACATTGCATTATCTGATCACACAGCGGCTGTGTAATATGTGCAGTCAGTGTAATGTAACGTGATAATGTCTCTTATACATTGCATTATCTGATCACACAGTGGCTGTGTAATATGTGCAGTCAGTGTAATGTAACGTGATAATGTCCCTTATACATTGCATTATCTGATCACACAGCGGCTGTGTAATATGTGCAGTCAGTGTAATGTAACGTGATAATGTCTCTTATACATTGCATTATCTGATCACACAGTGGCTGTGTAATATGTGCAGTCAGTGTTATGTAACGTGATAATGTCTCTTATACATTGCATTATCTGATCACACAGCGGCTGTGTAATATGAGCAGTCAGTGTAATGTAATGTGATAATGTCCCTTATACATTGCATTATCTGATCACACAGCGGCTGTGTAATATGTGCAGTCAGTATAATGTAATGTGATAATGTCTCTTATACATTGCATTATCTGATCACACAGCAGCTGTGTAATATGTGCAGTCAGTGTAATGTAATGTGATAATGTCTCTTATACATTGTATTATCTGATCACACAGCGGCTGTGTAATATGAGCAGTCAGTGTGATGTAACGTGATAATGTCCCTTATACATTGCATTATCTGATCACACAGTGGCTGTGTAATATGTGCAGTCAGTGTAATGTAACGTAATAATGTCCCTTATACATTGCATTATCTGATCACACAGCGGCTGTGTAATATGTGCAGTCAGTGTAATGTAACGTGATAATGTCTCTTATACATTGCATTATCTGATCACACAGTGGCTGTGTAATATGTGCAGTCAGTGTTATGTAACGTGATAATGTCTCTAATACATTGCATTATCAGATCACACAGCGGCTGTGTAATATGAGCAGTCAGTGTAATGTAATGTGATAATGTCCCTTATACATTGCATTATCTGATCACACAGCGGCTGTGTAATATGTGCAGTCAGTGTAATGTAATGTGATAATGTCTCTTATACATTGCATTATCTGATCACACAGCGGCTGTGTAATATGTGCAGTCAGTGTAATGTAATGTGATAATGTCCCTTATACATTGCATTATCTGATCACACAGCGGCTGTGTAATATGTGCAGTCAGTATAATGTAATGTGATAATGTCTCTTATACATTGCATTATCTGATCACACAGCAGCTGTGTAATATGTGCAGTCAGTGTAATGTAACGTGATAATGTCTCTTATACATTGCATTATCTGATCACACAGCGGCTGTGTAATATGAGCAGTCAGTGTATTGTAACGTGATAATGCCTCTTATACATTGCATTATCTGATCACACAGTGGCTGTGTAATATGTGCAGTCAGTGTAATGTAATGTGATAATGTCTCTTATACATTGCATTATCTGATCACACAGTGGCTGTGTAATATGTGCAGTAGTGTAATGTAATGTGATAATGTCTCTTATACATTACATTATCTGATCACACAGCGGCTGTGTAATATGTGCAGTCAGTGTAATGTAATGTGATAATGTCTATTATACATTGCATTATCTGATCACACAGCGGCTGTGTAATATGTGTAGTCAGTGTAATGTAATGTGATAATGTCTCTTATACATTGCATTATGTGATCACACAGCGGCTGTGTAATATGAGCAGTCAGTGTAATGTAACATGATAATGTCCCTTATACATTGTATTATCTGATCACACAGCGGCTGTGTAATATGAGCAGTCAGTGTGATGTAACGTGATAATGTCCCTTATACATTGCATTATCTGATCACACAGTGGCTGTGTAATATGAGCAGTCAGTGTAATGTAATGTGATAATGTCCCTTATACATTGCATTATCTGATCACACAGCGGCTGTGTAATATGTGCAGTCAGTGTAATGTAATGTGATAATGTCTCTTATACATTGCATTATCTGATCACACAGCGGCTGTGTAATATGTGCAGTCAGTGTAATGTAATGTGATAATGTCTCTTATACATTGCATTATCTGATCACACAGCAGCTGTGTAATATGTGCAGTCAGTGTAATGTAATGTGATAATGTCTCTTATACATTGCAATACCTGATCACACAGCGGCTGTGTAATATGAGCAGTCAGTGTAATGTAACATGATAATGTCCCTTATACATTGTATTATCTGATCACACAGCAGCTGTGTAAAATGTGCAGTCAGTGTAATGTAACGTGATAATGTCCCTTATACATTGCATTATCTGATCACACAGCAGCTGTGTAATATGTGCAGTCAGTGTAATGTAATGTGATAATGTCTATTATACATTGCATTATCTGATCACACAGCGGCTGTGTAATATGTGCAGTCAGTGTAATGTAATGTGATAATGTCTCTTATACATTGCATTATGTGATCACACAGCGGCTGTGTAATATGAGCAGTCAGTGTAATGTAACATGATAATGTCCCTTATACATTGTATTATCTGATCACACAGCGGCTGTGTAATATGAGCAGTCAGTGTGATGTAACGTGATAATGTCCCTTATACATTGCATTATCTGATCACACAGCAGCTGTGTAATATGTGCAGTCAGTGTAATGTAACGTGATAATGTCTCTTATACATTGCATTATCTGATCACACAGCGGCTGTGTAATATGAGCAGTCAGTGTATTGTAACGTGATAATGCCTCTTATACATTGCATTATCTGATCACACAGTGGCTGTGTAATATGTGCAGTCAGTGTAATGTAATGTGATAATGTCTCTTATACATTGCATTATCTGATCACACAGTGGCTGTGTAATATGTGCAGTCAGTGTAATGTAATGTGATAATGTCTCTTATACATTACATTATCTGATCACACAGCGGCTGTGTAATATGTGCAGTCAGTGTAATGTAATGTGATAATGTCTATTATACATTGCATTATCTGATCACACAGCGGCTGTGTAATATGTGTAGTCAGTGTAATGTAATGTGATAATGTCTCTTATACATTGCATTATGTGATCACACAGCGGCTGTGTAATATGAGCAGTCAGTGTAATGTAACATGATAATGTCCCTTATACATTGTATTATCTGATCACACAGCGGCTGTGTAATATGAGCAGTCAGTGTGATGTAACGTGATAATGTCCCTTATACATTGCATTATCTGATCACACAGTGGCTGTGTAATATGTGCAGTCAGTGTAATGTAACGTGATAATGTCCCTTATACATTGCATTATCTGATCACACAGCGGCTGTGTAATATGTGCAGTCAGTGTAATGTAACGTGATAATGTCTCTTATACATTGCATTATCTAATCACACAGTGGCTGTGTAATATGTGCAGTCAGTGTTATGTAACGTGATAATGTCTCTTATACATTGCATTATCTGATCACACAGCGGCTGTGTAATATGAGCAGTCAGTGTAATGTAATGTGATAATGTCCCTTATACATTGCATTATCTGATCACACAGCGGCTGTGTAATATGTGCAGTCAGTGTAATGTAATGTGATAATGTCTCTTATACATTGCATTATCTGATCACACAGCGGCTGTGTAATATGTGCAGTCAGTGTAATGTAATGTGATAATGTCTCTTATACATTGCATTATCTGACCACACAGCGGCTGTGTAATATGTGCAGTCAGTATAATGTAATGTGATAATGTCTCTTATACATTGCATTATCTGATCACACAGCAGCTGTGTAATATGTGCAGTCAGTGTAATGTAATGTGATAATGTCTCTTATACATTGCAATACCTGATCACACAGCGGCTGTGTAATATGAGCAGTCAGTGTAATGTAACATGATAATGTCCCTTATACATTGTATTATCTGATCACACAGCAGCTGTGTAAAATGTGCAGTCAGTGTAATGTAACGTGATAATGTCCCTTATACATTGCATTATCTGATCACACAGCAGCTGTGTAATATGTGCAGTCAGTGTAATGTAACGTGATAATGTCCCTTGTACATTGCATTATCTGATCACACAGCAGCTGTGTAATATGTGCAGTCAGTGTAATGTAATGTGATAATGTCTCTTATACATTGCAATACCTGATCACACAGCGGCTGTGTAATATGAGCAGTCAGTGTAATGTAACGTGATAATGTCCCTTATACATTGCATTATCTGATCACACAGTGGCTGTGTAATATGTGCAGTCAGTGTAATGTAACGTGATAATGTCCCTTATACATTGCATTATCTGATCACACAGCGGCTGTGTAATATGTGCAGTCAGTGTAATGTAACGTGATAATGTCTCTTATACATTGCATTATCTGATCACACAGTGGCTGTGTAATATGTGCAGTCAGTGTTATGTAACGTGATAATGTCTCTTATACATTGCATTATCTGATCACACAGCGGCTGTGTAATATGTGCAGTCAGTGTAATGTAATGTGATAATGTCCCTTATACATTGTATTATCTGATCACACAGCAGCTGTGTAATATGTGCAGTCAGTGTAATGTAACGTGATAATGTCTCTTATACATTGCATTATCTGATCACACAGCGGCTGTGTAATATGAGCAGTCAGTGTATTGTAACGTGATAATGCCTCTTATACATTGCATTATCTGATCACACAGTGGCTGTGTAATATGTGCAGTCAGTGTAATGTAATGTGATAATGTCTCTTATACATTGCATTATCTGATCACACAGTGGCTGTGTAATATGTGCAGTCAGTGTAATGTAATGTGATAATGTCTCTTATACATTACATTATCTGATCACACAGCGGCTGTGTAATATGTGCAGTCAGTGTAATGTAATGTGATAATGTCTATTATACATTGCATTATCTGATCACACAGCGGCTGTGTAATATGTGTAGTCAGTGTAATGTAATGTGATAATGTCTCTTATACATTGCATTATGTGATCACACAGCGGCTGTGTAATATGAGCAGTCAGTGTAATGTAACATGATAATGTCCCTTATACATTGTATTATCTGATCACACAGCGGCTGTGTAATATGAGCAGTCAGTGTGATGTAACGTGATAATGTCCCTTATACATTGCATTATCTGATCACACAGTGGCTGTGTAATATGTGCAGTCAGTGTAATGTAACGTGATAATGTCCCTTATACATTGCATTATCTGATCACACAGCGGCTGTGTAATATGTGCAGTCAGTGTAATGTAACGTGATAATGTCTCTTATACATTGCATTATCTAATCACACAGTGGCTGTGTAATATGTGCAGTCAGTGTTATGTAACGTGATAATGTCTCTTATACATTGCATTATCTGATCACACAGCGGCTGTGTAATATGAGCAGTCAGTGTAATGTAATGTGATAATGTCCCTTATACATTGCATTATCTGATCACACAGCGGCTGTGTAATATGTGCAGTCAGTGTAATGTAATGTGATAATGTCTCTTATACATTGCATTATCTGATCACACAGCGGCTGTGTAATATGTGCAGTCAGTGTAATGTAATGTGATAATGTCTCTTATACATTGCATTATCTGATCACACAGCGGCTGTGTAATATGTGCAGTCAGTATAATGTAATGTGATAATGTCTCTTATACATTGCATTATCTGATCACACAGCAGCTGTGTAATATGTGCAGTCAGTGTAATGTAATGTGATAATGTCTCTTATACATTGCAATACCTGATCACACAGCGGCTGTGTAATATGAGCAGTCAGTGTAATGTAACATGATAATGTCCCTTATACATTGTATTATCTGATCACACAGCAGCTGTGTAAAATGTGCAGTCAGTGTAATGTAACGTGATAATGTCCCTTATACATTGCATTATCTGATCACACAGCAGCTGTGTAATATGTGCAGTCAGTGTAATGTAACGTGATAATGTCCCTTGTACATTGCATTATCTGATCACACAGCAGCTGTGTAATATGTGCAGTCAGTGTAATGTAATGTGATAATGTCTCTTATACATTGCAATACCTGATCACACAGCGGCTGTGTAATATGAGCAGTCAGTGTAATGTAACATGATAATGTCCCTTATACATTGTATTATCTGATCACACAGCAGCTGTGTAAAATGTGCAGTCAGTGTAATGTAACGTGATAATGTCCCTTATACATTGCATTATCTGATCACACAGCGGCTGTGTAATATGTGCAGTCAGTGTAATGTAATGTGATAATGTCTATTATACATTGCATTATCTGATCACACAGCGGCTGTGTAATATGTGCAGTCAGTGTAATGTAATGTGATAATGTCTCTTATACATTGCATTATGTGATCACACAGCGGCTGTGTAATATGAGCAGTCAGTGTAATGTAACATGATAATGTCCCTTATACATTGTATTATCTGATCACACAGCGGCTGTGTAATATGAGCAGTCAGTGTGATGTAACGTGATAATGTCCCTTATACATTGCATTATCTGATCACACAGTGGCTGTGTAATATGTGCAGTCAGTGTAATGTAACGTGATAATGTCCCTTATACATTGCATTATCTGATCACACAGCGGCTGTGTAATATGTGCAGTCAGTGTAATGTAACGTGATAATGTCTCTTATACATTGCATTATCTGATCACACAGTGGCTGTGTAATATGTGCAGTCAGTGTTATGTAACGTGATAATGTCTCTTATACATTGCATTATCTGATCACACAGCGGCTGTGTAATATGTGCAGTCAGTGTAATGTAATGTGATAATGTCCCTTATACATTGCATTATCTGATCACACAGCGGCTGTGTAATATGTGCAGTCAGTGTAATGTAACGTGATAATGTCTCTTATACATTGCATTATCTGATCACACAGTGGCTGTGTAATATGTGCAGTCAGTGTAATGTAACGTGATAATGTCCCTTATACATTGCATTATCTGATCACACAGCGGCTGTGTAATATGTGCAGTCAGTGTAATGTAACGTGATAATGTCTCTTATACATTGCATTATCTGATCACACAGTGGCTGTGTAATATGTGCAGTCAGTGTTATGTAACGTGATAATGTCTCTTATACATTGCATTATCTGATCACACAGCGGCTGTGTAATATGAGCAGTCAGTGTAATGTAATGTGATAATGTCCCTTATACATTGCATTATCTGATCACACAGCGGCTGTGTAATATGTGCAGTCAGTATAATGTAATGTGATAATGTCTCTTATACATTGCATTATCTGATCACACAGCAGCTGTGTAATATGTGCAGTCAGTGTAATGTAATGTGATAATGTCTCTTATACATTGTATTATCTGATCACACAGCGGCTGTGTAATATGAGCAGTCAGTGTGATGTAACGTGATAATGTCCCTTATACATTGCATTATCTGATCACACAGTGGCTGTGTAATATGTGCAGTCAGTGTAATGTAACGTAATAATGTCCCTTATACATTGCATTATCTGATCACACAGCGGCTGTGTAATATGTGCAGTCAGTGTAATGTAACGTGATAATGTCTCTTATACATTGCATTATCTGATCACACAGTGGCTGTGTAATATGTGCAGTCAGTGTTATGTAACGTGATAATGTCTCTAATACATTGCATTATCAGATCACACAGCGGCTGTGTAATATGAGCAGTCAGTGTAATGTAATGTGATAATGTCCCTTATACATTGCATTATCTGATCACACAGCGGCTGTGTAATATGTGCAGTCAGTGTAATGTAATGTGATAATGTCTCTTATACATTGCATTATCTGATCACACAGCGGCTGTGTAATATGTGCAGTCAGTGTAATGTAATGTGATAATGTCCCTTATACATTGCATTATCTGATCACACAGCGGCTGTGTAATATGTGCAGTCAGTATAATGTAATGTGATAATGTCTCTTATACATTGCATTATCTGATCACACAGCAGCTGTGTAATATGTGCAGTCAGTGTAATGTAACGTGATAATGTCTCTTATACATTGCATTATCTGATCACACAGCGGCTGTGTAATATGAGCAGTCAGTGTATTGTAACGTGATAATGCCTCTTATACATTGCATTATCTGATCACACAGTGGCTGTGTAATATGTGCAGTCAGTGTAATGTAATGTGATAATGTCTCTTATACATTGCATTATCTGATCACACAGTGGCTGTGTAATATGTGCAGTCAGTGTAATGTAATGTGATAATGTCTCTTATACATTACATTATCTGATCACACAGCGGCTGTGTAATATGTGCAGTCAGTGTAATGTAATGTGATAATGTCTATTATACATTGCATTATCTGATCACACAGCGGCTGTGTAATATGAGCAGTCAGTGTAATGTAACATGATAATGTCCCTTATACATTGTATTATCTGATCACACAGCGGCTGTGTAATATGAGCAGTCAGTGTGATGTAACGTGATAATGTCCCTTATACATTGCATTATCTGATCACACAGTGGCTGTGTAATATGTGCAGTCAGTGTAATGTAACGTGATAATGTCCCTTATACATTGCATTATCTGATCACACAGCGGCTGTGTAATATGTGCAGTCAGTGTAATGTAACGTGATAATGTCTCTTATACATTGCATTATCTAATCACACAGTGGCTGTGTAATATGTGCAGTCAGTGTTATGTAACGTGATAATGTCTCTTATACATTGCATTATCTGATCACACAGCGGCTGTGTAATATGAGCAGTCAGTGTAATGTAATGTGATAATGTCCCTTATACATTGCATTATCTGATCACACAGCGGCTGTGTAATATGTGCAGTCAGTGTAATGTAATGTGATAATGTCTCTTATACATTGCATTATCTGATCACACAGCGGCTGTGTAATATGTGCAGTCAGTGTAATGTAATGTGATAATGTCTCTTATACATTGCATTATCTGATCACACAGCGGCTGTGTAATATGTGCAGTCAGTATAATGTAATGTGATAATGTCTCTTATACATTGCATTATCTGATCACACAGCAGCTGTGTAATATGTGCAGTCAGTGTAATGTAATGTGATAATGTCTCTTATACATTGCAATACCTGATCACACAGCGGCTGTGTAATATGAGCAGTCAGTGTAATGTAACATGATAATGTCCCTTATACATTGTATTATCTGATCACACAGCAGCTGTGTAAAATGTGCAGTCAGTGTAATGTAACGTGATAATGTCCCTTATACATTGCATTATCTGATCACACAGCAGCTGTGTAATATGTGCAGTCAGTGTAATGTAACGTGATAATGTCCCTTGTACATTGCATTATCTGATCACACAGCAGCTGTGTAATATGTGCAGTCAGTGTAATGTAATGTGATAATGTCTCTTATACATTGCAATACCTGATCACACAGCGGCTGTGTAATATGAGCAGTCAGTGTAATGTAACATGATAATGTCCCTTATACATTGTATTATCTGATCACACAGCAGCTGTGTAAAATGTGCAGTCAGTGTAATGTAACGTGATAATGTCCCTTATACATTGCATTATCTGATCACACAGCGGCTGTGTAATATGTGCAGTCAGTGTAATGTAATGTGATAATGTCTATTATACATTGCATTATCTGATCACACAGCGGCTGTGTAATATGTGCAGTCAGTGTAATGTAATGTGATAATGTCTCTTATACATTGCATTATGTGATCACACAGCGGCTGTGTAATATGAGCAGTCAGTGTAATGTAACATGATAATGTACCTTATACATTGTATTATCTGATCACACAGCGGCTGTGTAATATGAGCAGTCAGTGTGATGTAACGTGATAATGTCCCTTATACATTGCATTATCTGATCACACAGTGTCTGTGTAATATGTGCAGTCAGTGTAATGTAACGTGATAATGTCCCTTATACATTGCATTATCTGATCACACAGCGGCTGTGTAATATGTGCAATCAGTGTAATGTAACGTGATAATGTCTCTTATACATTGCATTATCTGATCACACAGTGGCTGTGTAATATGTGCAGTCAGTGTTATGTAACGTGATAATGTCTCTTATACATTGCATTATCTGATCACACAGCGGCTGTGTAATATGAGCAGTCAGTGTAATGTAATGTGATAATGTCCCTTATACATTGCATTATCTGATCACACAGCGGCTATGTAATATGTGCAGTCAGTGTAATGTAATGTGATAATGTCTCTTATACATTGCATTATCTGATCACACAGCGGCTGTGTAATATGTGTAGTCAGTGTAATGTAATGTGATAATGTCTCTTATACATTGCATTATCTGATCACACAGCGGCTGTGTAATATGAGCAGTCAGTGTAATGTAACATGATAATGTCCCTTATACATTGTATTATCTGATCACACAGCAGCTGTGTAATATGTGCAGTCAGTGTAATGTAATGTGATAATGTCTCATACATTGCATTATCTGATCACACAGCGGCTGTGTAATATGTGCAGTCAGTGTAATGTAATGTGATAATGTCCCTTATACATTGCATTATCTGATCACACAGCGGCTGTGTAATATGTGCAGTCAGTATAATGTAATGTGATAATGTCTCTTATACATTGCATTATCTGATCACACAGCAGCTGTGTAATATGTGCAGTCAGTGTAATGTAATGTGATAATGTCTCTTATACATTGCATTACCTGATCACACAGCGGCTGTGTAATATGAGCAGTCAGTGTAATGTAACATGATAATGTCCCTTATACATTGTATTATCTGATCACACAGCAGCTGTGTAAAATGTGCAGTCAGTGTAATGTAACGTGATAATGTCCCTTATACATTGCATTATCTGATCACACAGCTGCTGTGTAATATGTGCAGTCAGTGTAATGTAACGTGATAATGTCCCTTATACATTGCATTATCTGATCACACAGCAGCTGTGTAATATGTGCAGTCAGTGTAATGTAATGTGATAATGTCTCTTATACATTGCATTATCTGATCACACAGCGGCTGTGTAATATGTGCAGTCAGTGTAATGTAACGTGATAATGTCTCTTATACATTGCATTATCTGATCACACAGCGGCTGTGTAATATGTACAGTCAGTGTAATGTAATGTGATAATGTCTCATACATTGCATTATCTGATCACACAGCGGCTGAGTAATATGTGCAGTCAGTGTAATGTAATGTGATAATGTCTCTTATACATTACATTATCTGATCACACAGCGGCTGTGTTATGTGAGCAGTCAGTGTAATGTAATGTGATAATGTCTCTAATACATTACATTATCTGATCACACAGCAGCTGTGTAATATGTGCACTCAGTGTAATGTAATGTGATAATGTCTCTTATACATTGCATTATCTGATCACACAGTGGCTGTGTTATGTGAGCAGTCAGTGTAATGTAACGTGATAATGTCTCTTATACATTGCATTATCTGATCACACAGCGGCTGTGTAATATGAGCAGTCAGTGTAACGTGATAATGTCCCTTATACATTGCATTATCTTATCACACAGTGGCTGTGTAATATGAGCAGTCAGTGTAATGTAACGTGATAATGTCTCTTATACATTGCATTATCTGATCACACAGCGGCTGTGTAATATGAGCAGTCAGTGTAATGTAATGTGATAATGTCTCTTATACATTGCATTATATGATCACACAGTGGCTGTGTGATATGAGCAGTCAGTGTATTGTAACGTGATAATGTCTCTTATACATTGCATTATGTGATCACACAGCGGCTGTGTAATATGAGCAGTCAGTGTAATGTAACATGATAATGTCCCTTATACATTGTATTATCTGATCACACAGCGGCTGTGTAATATGAGCAGTCAGTGTGATGTAACGTGATAATGTCCCTTATACATTGCATTATCTGATCACACAGTGGCTGTGTAATATGTGCAGTCAGTGTAATGTAACGTGATAATGTCCCTTATACATTGCATTATCTGATCACACAGCGGCTGTGTAATATGTGCAGTCAGTGTAATGTAACGTGATAATGTCTCTTATACATTGCATTATCTGATCACACAGTGGCTGTGTAATATGTGCAGTCAGTGTTATGTAACGTGATAATGTCTCTTATACATTGCATTATCTGATCACACAGCGGCTGTGTAATATGTGCAGTCAGTGTAATGTAATGTGATAATGTCTCTTATACATTGCATTATCTGATCACACAGCGGCTGTGTAATATGTGCAGTCAGTATAATGTAATGTGATAATGTCTCTTATACATTGCATTATCTGATCACACAGCAGCTGTGTAATATGTGCAGTCAGTGTAATGTAATGTGATAATGTCTCTTATACATTGCATTACCTGATCACACAGCGGCTGTGTAATATGAGCAGTCAGTGTAATGTAACATGATAATGTCCCTTATACATTGTATTATCTGATCACACAGCAGCTGTGTAATATGTGCAGTCAGTGTAATGTAATGTGATAATGTCTCATACATTGCATTATCTGATCACACAGCGGCTGTGTAATATGAGCAGTCAGTGTAATGTAACATGATAATGTCCCTTATACATTGTATTATCTGATCACACAGCAGCTGTGTAAAATGTGCAGTCAGTGTAATGTAACGTGATAATGTCCCTTATACATTGCACTATCTGATCACACAGCTGCTGTGTAATATGTGCAGTCAGTGTAATGTAACGTGATAATGTCCCTTATACATTGCATTATCTGATCACACAGCAGCTGTGTAATATGTGCAGTCAGTGTAATGTAATGTGATAATGTCTCTTATACATTGCATTATCTGATCACACAGCGGCTGTGTAATATGTGCAGTCAGTGTAATGTAACGTGATAATGTCTCTTATACATTGCATTATCTGATCACACAGCGGCTGTGTAATATGTACAGTCAGTGTAATGTAATGTGATAATGTCTCATACATTGCATTATCTGATCACACAGCGGCTGAGTAATATGTGCAGTCAGTGTAATGTAATGTGATAATGTCTCTTATACATTACATTATCTGATCACACAGCGGCTGTGTTATGTGAGCAGTCAGTGTAATGTAATGTGATAATGTCTCTAATACATTACATTATCTGATCACACAGCAGCTGTGTAATATGTGCAGTCAGTGTAATGTAATGTGATAATGTCTCTTATACATTGCATTATCTGATCACACAGTGGCTGTGTTATGTGAGCAGTCAGTGTAATGTAACGTGATAATGTCTCTTATACATTGCATTATCTGATCACACAGCGGCTGTGTAATATGAGCAGTCAGTGTAACGTGATAATGTCCCTTATACATTGCATTATCTTATCACACAGCGGCTGTGTAATATGAGCAGTCAGTGTAATGTAACGTGATAATGTCTCTTATACATTGCATTATCTGATCACACAGCGGCTGTGTAATATGAGCAGTCAGTGTAATGTAATGTGATAATGTCTCTTATACATTGCATTATATGATCACACAGTGGCTGTGTGATATGAGCAGTCAGTGTATTGTAACGTGATAATGTCTCTTATACATTGCATTATGTGATCACACAGCGGCTGTGTAATATGAGCAGTCAGTGTAATGTAACATGATAATGTCCCTTATACATTGTATTATCTGATCACACAGCGGCTGTGTAATATGAGCAGTCAGTGTAATGTAACGTGATAATGTCCCTTATACATTGCATTATCTGATCACACAGTGGCTGTGTAATATGTGCAGTCAGTGTAATGTAACGTGATAATGTCCCTTATACATTGCATTATCTGATCACACAGCGGCTGTGTAATATGTGCAGTCAGTGTAATGTAACGTGATAATGTCTCTTATACATTGCATTATCTGATCACACAGTGGCTGTGTAATATGTGCAGTCAGTGTTATGTAACGTGATAATGTCTCTTATACATTGCATTATCTGATCACACAGCGGCTGTGTAATATGTGCAGTCAGTGTAATGTAATGTGATAATGTCTCTTATACATTGCATTATCTGATCACACAGCGGCTGTGTAATATGTGCAGTCAGTATAATGTACTGTGATAATGTCTCTTATACATTGCATTATCTGATCACACAGCAGCTGTGTAATATGTGCAGTCAGTGTAATGTAATGTGATAATGTCTCTTATACATTGCATTACCTGATCACACAGCGGCTGTGTAATATGAGCAGTCAGTGTAATGTAACATGATAATGTCCCTTATACATTGTATTATCTGATCACACAGCAGCTGTGTAATATGTGCAGTCAGTGTAATGTAATGTGATAATGTCTCATACATTGCATTATCTGATCACACAGCGGCTGTGTAATATGTGCAGTCAGTGTAATGTAACGTGATAATGTCTCTTATACATTGCATTATCTGATCACACAGCGGCTGTGTAATATGTGCAGTCAGTGTGATGTAACGTGATAATGTCCCTTATACATTGCATTATCTGATCACACAGTGGCTGTGTAATATGTGCAGTCAGTGTAATGTAACGTGATAATGTCCCTTATACATTGCATTATCTGATCACACAGCGGCTGTGTAATATGTGCAGTCAGTGTAATGTAACGTGATAATGTCTCTTATACATTGCATTATCTGATCACACAGTGGCTGTGTAATATGTGCAGTCAGTGTTATGTAACGTGATAATGTCTCTTATACATTGCATTATCTGATCACACAGCGGCTGTGTAATATGAGCAGTCAGTGTAATGTAATGTGATAATGTCCCTTATACATTGTATTATCTGATCACACAGCAGCTGTGTAAAATGTGCAGTCAGTGTAATGTAACGTGATAATGTCCCTTATACATTGCATTATCTGATCACACAGCTGCTGTGTAATATGTGCAGTCAGTGTAATGTAACGTGATAATGTCCCTTATACATTGCATTATCTGATCACACAGCAGCTGTGTAATATGTGCAGTCAGTGTAATGTAATGTGATAATGTCTCTTATACATTGCATTATCTGATCACACAGCGGCTGTGTAATATGTGCAGTCAGTGTAATGTAACGTGATAATGTCTCTTATACATTGCATTATCTGATCACACAGCGGCTGTGTAATATGTACAGTCAGTGTAATGTAATGTGATAATGTCTCATACATTGCATTATCTGATCACACAGCGGCTGAGTAATATGTGCAGTCAGTGTAATGTAATGTGATAATGTCTCTTATACATTACATTATCTGATCACACAGCGGCTGTGTTATGTGAGCAGTCAGTGTAATGTAATGTGATAATGTCTCTAATACATTACATTATCTGATCACACAGCAGCTGTGTAATATGTGCACTCAGTGTAATGTAATGTGATAATGTCTCTTATACATTGCATTATCTGATCACACAGTGGCTGTGTTATGTGAGCAGTCAGTGTAATGTAACGTGATAATGTCTCTTATACATTGCATTATCTGATCACACAGCGGCTGTGTAATATGAGCAGTCAGTGTAACGTGATAATGTCCCTTATACATTGCATTATCTTATCACACAGTGGCTGTGTAATATGAGCAGTCAGTGTAATGTAACGTGATAATGTCTCTTATACATTGCATTATCTGATCACACAGCGGCTGTGTAATATGAGCAGTCAGTGTAATGTAATGTGATAATGTCTCTTATACATTGCATTATATGATCACACAGTGGCTGTGTGATATGAGCAGTCAGTGTATTGTAACGTGATAATGTCTCTTATACATTGCATTATGTGATCACACAGCGGCTGTGTAATATGAGCAGTCAGTGTAATGTAACATGATAATGTCCCTTATACATTGTATTATCTGATCACACAGCGGCTGTGTAATATGAGCAGTCAGTGTGATGTAACGTGATAATGTCCCTTATACATTGCATTATCTGATCACACAGTGGCTGTGTAATATGTGCAGTCAGTGTAATGTAACGTGATAATGTCCCTTATACATTGCATTATCTGATCACACAGCGGCTGTGTAATATGTGCAGTCAGTGTAATGTAACGTGATAATGTCTCTTATACATTGCATTATCTGATCACACAGTGGCTGTGTAATATGTGCAGTCAGTGTTATGTAACGTGATAATGTCTCTTATACATTGCATTATCTGATCACACAGCGGCTGTGTAATATGTGCAGTCAGTGTAATGTAATGTGATAATGTCTCTTATACATTGCATTATCTGATCACACAGCGGCTGTGTAATATGTGCAGTCAGTATAATGTAATGTGATAATGTCTCTTATACATTGCATTATCTGATCACACAGCAGCTGTGTAATATGTGCAGTCAGTGTAATGTAATGTGATAATGTCTCTTATACATTGCATTACCTGATCACACAGCGGCTGTGTAATATGAGCAGTCAGTGTAATGTAACATGATAATGTCCCTTATACATTGTATTATCTGATCACACAGCAGCTGTGTAATATGTGCAGTCAGTGTAATGTAATGTGATAATGTCTCATACATTGCATTATCTGATCACACAGCGGCTGTGTAATATGAGCAGTCAGTGTAATGTAACATGATAATGTCCCTTATACATTGTATTATCTGATCACACAGCAGCTGTGTAAAATGTGCAGTCAGTGTAATGTAACGTGATAATGTCCCTTATACATTGCACTATCTGATCACACAGCTGCTGTGTAATATGTGCAGTCAGTGTAATGTAACGTGATAATGTCCCTTATACATTGCATTATCTGATCACACAGCAGCTGTGTAATATGTGCAGTCAGTGTAATGTAATGTGATAATGTCTCTTATACATTGCATTATCTGATCACACAGCGGCTGTGTAATATGTGCAGTCAGTGTAATGTAACGTGATAATGTCTCTTATACATTGCATTATCTGATCACACAGCGGCTGTGTAATATGTACAGTCAGTGTAATGTAATGTGATAATGTCTCATACATTGCATTATCTGATCACACAGCGGCTGAGTAATATGTGCAGTCAGTGTAATGTAATGTGATAATGTCTCTTATACATTACATTATCTGATCACACAGCGGCTGTGTTATGTGAGCAGTCAGTGTAATGTAATGTGATAATGTCTCTAATACATTACATTATCTGATCACACAGCAGCTGTGTAATATGTGCAGTCAGTGTAATGTAATGTGATAATGTCTCTTATACATTGCATTATCTGATCACACAGTGGCTGTGTTATGTGAGCAGTCAGTGTAATGTAACGTGATAATGTCTCTTATACATTGCATTATCTGATCACACAGCGGCTGTGTAATATGAGCAGTCAGTGTAACGTGATAATGTCCCTTATACATTGCATTATCTTATCACACAGCGGCTGTGTAATATGAGCAGTCAGTGTAATGTAACGTGATAATGTCTCTTATACATTGCATTATCTGATCACACAGCGGCTGTGTAATATGAGCAGTCAGTGTAATGTAATGTGATAATGTCTCTTATACATTGCATTATATGATCACACAGTGGCTGTGTGATATGAGCAGTCAGTGTATTGTAACGTGATAATGTCTCTTATACATTGCATTATGTGATCACACAGCGGCTGTGTAATATGAGCAGTCAGTGTAATGTAACATGATAATGTCCCTTATACATTGTATTATCTGATCACACAGCGGCTGTGTAATATGAGCAGTCAGTGTAATGTAACGTGATAATGTCCCTTATACATTGCATTATCTGATCACACAGTGGCTGTGTAATATGTGCAGTCAGTGTAATGTAACGTGATAATGTCCCTTATACATTGCATTATCTGATCACACAGCGGCTGTGTAATATGTGCAGTCAGTGTAATGTAACGTGATAATGTCCCTTATACATTGCATTATCTGATCACACAGCAGCTGTGTAATATGTGCAGTCAGTGTAATGTAATGTGATAATGTCTCTTATACATTGCATTATCTGATCACACAGCGGCTGTGTAATATGTGCAGTCAGTGTAATGTAACGTGATAATGTCCCTTATACATTGCATTATCTGATCACACAGCTGCTGTGTAATATGTGCAGTCAGTGTAATGTAACGTGATAATGTCCCTTATACATTGCATTATCTGATCACACAGCAGCTGTGTAATATGTGCAGTCAGTGTAATGTAATGTGATAATGTCTCTTATACATTGCATTATCTGATCACACAGCGGCTGTGTAATATGTGCAGTCAGTGTAATGTAACGTGATAATGTCTCTTATACATTGCATTATCTGATCACACAGCGGCTGTGTAATATGTACAGTCAGTGTAATGTAATGTGATAATGTCTCATACATTGCATTATCTGATCACACAGCGGCTGAGTAATATGTGCAGTCAGTGTAATGTAATGTGATAATGTCTCTTATACATTACATTATCTGATCACACAGCGGCTGTGTTATGTGAGCAGTCAGTGTAATGTAATGTGATAATGTCTCTAATACATTACATTATCTGATCACACAGCAGCTGTGTAATATGTGCACTCAGTGTAATGTAATGTGATAATGTCTCTTATACATTGCATTATCTGATCACACAGTGGCTGTGTTATGTGAGCAGTCAGTGTAATGTAACGTGATAATGTCTCTTATACATTGCATTATCTGATCACACAGCGGCTGTGTAATATGAGCAGTCAGTGTAACGTGATAATGTCCCTTATACATTGCATTATCTTATCACACAGTGGCTGTGTAATATGAGCAGTCAGTGTAATGTAACGTGATAATGTCTCTTATACATTGCATTATCTGATCACACAGCGGCTGTGTAATATGAGCAGTCAGTGTAATGTAATGTGATAATGTCTCTTATACATTGCATTATATGATCACACAGTGGCTGTGTGATATGAGCAGTCAGTGTATTGTAACGTGATAATGTCTCTTATACATTGCATTATGTGATCACACAGCGGCTGTGTAATATGAGCAGTCAGTGTAATGTAACATGATAATGTCCCTTATACATTGTATTATCTGATCACACAGCGGCTGTGTAATATGAGCAGTCAGTGTGATGTAACGTGATAATGTCCCTTATACATTGCATTATCTGATCACACAGTGGCTGTGTAATATGTGCAGTCAGTGTAATGTAACGTGATAATGTCCCTTATACATTGCATTATCTGATCACACAGCGGCTGTGTAATATGTGCAGTCAGTGTAATGTAACGTGATAATGTCTCTTATACATTGCATTATCTGATCACACAGTGGCTGTGTAATATGTGCAGTCAGTGTTATGTAACGTGATAATGTCTCTTATACATTGCATTATCTGATCACACAGCGGCTGTGTAATATGTGCAGTCAGTGTAATGTAATGTGATAATGTCTCTTATACATTGCATTATCTGATCACACAGCGGCTGTGTAATATGTGCAGTCAGTATAATGTAATGTGATAATGTCTCTTATACATTGCATTATCTGATCACACAGCAGCTGTGTAATATGTGCAGTCAGTGTAATGTAATGTGATAATGTCTCTTATACATTGCATTACCTGATCACACAGCGGCTGTGTAATATGAGCAGTCAGTGTAATGTAACATGATAATGTCCCTTATACATTGTATTATCTGATCACACAGCAGCTGTGTAATATGTGCAGTCAGTGTAATGTAATGTGATAATGTCTCATACATTGCATTATCTGATCACACAGCGGCTGTGTAATATGAGCAGTCAGTGTAATGTAACATGATAATGTCCCTTATACATTGTATTATCTGATCACACAGCAGCTGTGTAAAATGTGCAGTCAGTGTAATGTAACGTGATAATGTCCCTTATACATTGCACTATCTGATCACACAGCTGCTGTGTAATATGTGCAGTCAGTGTAATGTAACGTGATAATGTCCCTTATACATTGCATTATCTGATCACACAGCAGCTGTGTAATATGTGCAGTCAGTGTAATGTAATGTGATAATGTCTCTTATACATTGCATTATCTGATCACACAGCGGCTGTGTAATATGTGCAGTCAGTGTAATGTAACGTGATAATGTCTCTTATACATTGCATTATCTGATCACACAGCGGCTGTGTAATATGTACAGTCAGTGTAATGTAATGTGATAATGTCTCATACATTGCATTATCTGATCACACAGCGGCTGAGTAATATGTGCAGTCAGTGTAATGTAATGTGATAATGTCTCTTATACATTACATTATCTGATCACACAGCGGCTGTGTTATGTGAGCAGTCAGTGTAATGTAATGTGATAATGTCTCTAATACATTACATTATCTGATCACACAGCAGCTGTGTAATATGTGCAGTCAGTGTAATGTAATGTGATAATGTCTCTTATACATTGCATTATCTGATCACACAGTGGCTGTGTTATGTGAGCAGTCAGTGTAATGTAACGTGATAATGTCTCTTATACATTGCATTATCTGATCACACAGCGGCTGTGTAATATGAGCAGTCAGTGTAACGTGATAATGTCCCTTATACATTGCATTATCTTATCACACAGCGGCTGTGTAATATGAGCAGTCAGTGTAATGTAACGTGATAATGTCTCTTATACATTGCATTATCTGATCACACAGCGGCTGTGTAATATGAGCAGTCAGTGTAATGTAATGTGATAATGTCTCTTATACATTGCATTATATGATCACACAGTGGCTGTGTGATATGAGCAGTCAGTGTATTGTAACGTGATAATGTCTCTTATACATTGCATTATGTGATCACACAGCGGCTGTGTAATATGAGCAGTCAGTGTAATGTAACATGATAATGTCCCTTATACATTGTATTATCTGATCACACAGCGGCTGTGTAATATGAGCAGTCAGTGTAATGTAACGTGATAATGTCCCTTATACATTGCATTATCTGATCACACAGTGGCTGTGTAATATGTGCAGTCAGTGTAATGTAACGTGATAATGTCCCTTATACATTGCATTATCTGATCACACAGCGGCTGTGTAATATGTGCAGTCAGTGTAATGTAACGTGATAATGTCTCTTATACATTGCATTATCTGATCACACAGTGGCTGTGTAATATGTGCAGTCAGTGTTATGTAACGTGATAATGTCTCTTATACATTGCATTATCTGATCACACAGCGGCTGTGTAATATGTGCAGTCAGTGTAATGTAATGTGATAATGTCTCTTATACATTGCATTATCTGATCACACAGCGGCTGTGTAATATGTGCAGTCAGTATAATGTACTGTGATAATGTCTCTTATACATTGCATTATCTGATCACACAGCAGCTGTGTAATATGTGCAGTCAGTGTAATGTAATGTGATAATGTCTCTTATACATTGCATTACCTGATCACACAGCGGCTGTGTAATATGAGCAGTCAGTGTAATGTAACATGATAATGTCCCTTATACATTGTATTATCTGATCACACAGCAGCTGTGTAATATGTGCAGTCAGTGTAATGTAATGTGATAATGTCTCATACATTGCATTATCTGATCACACAGCGGCTGTGTAATATGTGCAGTCAGTGTAATGTAACGTGATAATGTCTCTTATACATTGCATTATCTGATCACACAGCGGCTGTGTAATATGTGCAGTCAGTGTGATGTAACGTGATAATGTCCCTTATACATTGCATTATCTGATCACACAGTGGCTGTGTAATATGTGCAGTCAGTGTAATGTAACGTGATAATGTCCCTTATACATTGCATTATCTGATCACACAGCGGCTGTGTAATATGTGCAGTCAGTGTAATGTAACGTGATAATGTCTCTTATACATTGCATTATCTGATCACACAGTGGCTGTGTAATATGTGCAGTCAGTGTTATGTAACGTGATAATGTCTCTTATACATTGCATTATCTGATCACACAGCGGCTGTGTAATATGAGCAGTCAGTGTAATGTAATGTGATAATGTCCCTTATACATTGTATTATCTGATCACACAGCAGCTGTGTAAAATGTGCAGTCAGTGTAATGTAACGTGATAATGTCCCTTATACATTGCATTATCTGATCACACAGCTGCTGTGTAATATGTGCAGTCAGTGTAATGTAACGTGATAATGTCCCTTATACATTGCATTATCTGATCACACAGCAGCTGTGTAATATGTGCAGTCAGTGTAATGTAATGTGATAATGTCTCTTATACATTGCATTATCTGATCACACAGCGGCTGTGTAATATGTGCAGTCAGTGTAATGTAACGTGATAATGTCTCTTATACATTGCATTATCTGATCACACAGCGGCTGTGTAATATGTACAGTCAGTGTAATGTAATGTGATAATGTCTCATACATTGCATTATCTGATCACACAGCGGCTGAGTAATATGTGCAGTCAGTGTAATGTAATGTGATAATGTCTCTTATACATTACATTATCTGATCACACAGCGGCTGTGTTATGTGAGCAGTCAGTGTAATGTAATGTGATAATGTCTCTAATACATTACATTATCTGATCACACAGCAGCTGTGTAATATGTGCACTCAGTGTAATGTAATGTGATAATGTCTCTTATACATTGCATTATCTGATCACACAGTGGCTGTGTTATGTGAGCAGTCAGTGTAATGTAACGTGATAATGTCTCTTATACATTGCATTATCTGATCACACAGCGGCTGTGTAATATGAGCAGTCAGTGTAACGTGATAATGTCCCTTATACATTGCATTATCTTATCACACAGTGGCTGTGTAATATGAGCAGTCAGTGTAATGTAACGTGATAATGTCTCTTATACATTGCATTATCTGATCACACAGCGGCTGTGTAATATGAGCAGTCAGTGTAATGTAATATGATAATGTCTCTTATACATTGCATTATATGATCACACAGTGGCTGTGTGATATGAGCAGTCAGTGTATTGTAACGTGATAATGTCTCTTATACATTGCATTATGTGATCACACAGCGGCTGTGTAATATGAGCAGTCAGTGTAATGTAACATGATAATGTCCCTTATACATTGTATTATCTGATCACACAGCGGCTGTGTAATATGAGCAGTCAGTGTGATGTAACGTGATAATGTCCCTTATACATTGCATTATCTGATCACACAGTGGCTGTGTAATATGTGCAGTCAGTGTAATGTAACGTGATAATGTCCCTTATACATTGCATTATCTGATCACACAGCGGCTGTGTAATATGTGCAGTCAGTGTAATGTAACGTGATAATGTCTCTTATACATTGCATTATCTGATCACACAGCGGCTGTGTAATATGTGCAGTCAGTGTAATGTAATGTGATAATGTCTCTTATACATTGCATTATCTGATCACACAGCGGCTGTGTAATATGTGCAGTCAGTATAATGTAATGTGATAATGTCTCTTATACATTGCATTATCTGATCACACAGCAGCTGTGTAATATGTGCAGTCAGTGTAATGTAATGTGATAATGTCTCTTATACATTGCATTACCTGATCACACAGCGGCTGTGTAATATGAGCAGTCAGTGTAATGTAACATGATAATGTCCCTTATACATTGTATTATCTGATCACACAGCAGCTGTGTAATATGTGCAGTCAGTGTAATGTAATGTGATAATGTCTCATACATTGCATTATCTGATCACACAGCGGCTGTGTAATATGAGCAGTCAGTGTAATGTAACATGATAATGTCCCTTATACATTGTATTATCTGATCACACAGCAGCTGTGTAAAATGTGCAGTCAGTGTAATGTAACGTGATAATGTCCCTTATACATTGCATTATCTGATCACACAGCTGCTGTGTAATATGTGCAGTCAGTGTAATGTAACGTGATAATGTCCCTTATACATTGCATTATCTGATCACACAGCAGCTGTGTAATATGTGCAGTCAGTGTAATGTAATGTGATAATGTCTCTTATACATTGCATTATCTGATCACACAGCGGCTGTGTAATATGTGCAGTCAGTGTAATGTAACGTGATAATGTCTCTTATACATTGCATTATCTGATCACACAGCGGCTGTGTAATATGTACAGTCAGTGTAATGTAATGTGATAATGTCTCATACATTGCATTATCTGATCACACAGCGGCTGAGTAATATGTGCAGTCAGTGTAATGTAATGTGATAATGTCTCTTATACATTACATTATCTGATCACACAGCGGCTGTGTTATGTGAGCAGTCAGTGTAATGTAATGTGATAATGTCTCTAATACATTACATTATCTGATCACACAGCAGCTGTGTAATATGTGCAGTCAGTGTAATGTAATGTGATAATGTCTCTTATACATTGCATTATCTGATCACACAGTGGCTGTGTTATGTGAGCAGTCAGTGTAATGTAACGTGATAATGTCTCTTATACATTGCATTATCTGATCACACAGCGGCTGTGTAATATGAGCAGTCAGTGTAACGTGATAATGTCCCTTATACATTGCATTATCTTATCACACAGCGGCTGTGTAATATGAGCAGTCAGTGTAATGTAACGTGATAATGTCTCTTATACATTGCATTATCTGATCACACAGCGGCTGTGTAATATGAGCAGTCAGTGTAATGTAATGTGATAATGTCTCTTATACATTGCATTATATGATCACACAGTGGCTGTGTGATATGAGCAGTCAGTGTATTGTAACGTGATAATGTCTCTTATACATTGCATTATGTGATCACACAGCGGCTGTGTAATATGAGCAGTCAGTGTAATGTAACATGATAATGTCCCTTATACATTGTATTATCTGATCACACAGCGGCTGTGTAATATGAGCAGTCAGTGTAATGTAACGTGATAATGTCCCTTATACATTGCATTATCTGATCACACAGTGGCTGTGTAATATGTGCAGTCAGTGTAATGTAACGTGATAATGTCCCTTATACATTGCATTATCTGATCACACAGCGGCTGTGTAATATGTGCAGTCAGTGTAATGTAACGTGATAATGTCTCTTATACATTGCATTATCTGATCACACAGTGGCTGTGTAATATGTGCAGTCAGTGTTATGTAACGTGATAATGTCTCTTATACATTGCATTATCTGATCACACAGCGGCTGTGTAATATGTGCAGTCAGTGTAATGTAATGTGATAATGTCTCTTATACATTGCATTATCTGATCACACAGCGGCTGTGTAATATGTGCAGTCAGTATAATGTACTGTGATAATGTCTCTTATACATTGCATTATCTGATCACACAGCGGCTGTGTAATATGAGCAGTCAGTGTAATGTAACATGATAATGTCCCTTATACATTGTATTATCTGATCACACAGCAGCTGTGTAATATGTGCAGTCAGTGTAATGTAATGTGATAATGTCTCATACATTGCATTATCTGATCACACAGCGGCTGTGTAATATGTGCAGTCAGTGTAATGTAACGTGATAATGTCTCTTATACATTGCATTATCTGATCACACAGCGGCTGTGTAATATGTGCAGTCAGTGTGATGTAACGTGATAATGTCCCTTATACATTGCATTATCTGATCACACAGTGGCTGTGTAATATGTGCAGTCAGTGTAATGTAACGTGATAATGTCCCTTATACATTGCATTATCTGATCACACAGCGGCTGTGTAATATGTGCAGTCAGTGTAATGTAACGTGATAATGTCTCTTATACATTGCATTATCTGATCACACAGTGGCTGTGTAATATGTGCAGTCAGTGTTATGTAACGTGATAATGTCTCTTATACATTGCATTATCTGATCACACAGCGGCTGTGTAATATGAGCAGTCAGTGTAATGTAATGTGATAATGTCCCTTATACATTGCATTATCTGATCACACAGCGGCTGTGTAATATGTGCAGTCAGTGTAATGTAATGTGATAATGTCTCTTATACATTGCATTATCTGATCATACAGCGGCTGTGTAATATGTGCAGTCAGTGTAATGTAATGTGATAATGTCTCTTATACATTGCATTATCTGATCACACAGTGGCTGTGTAATATGTGCAGTCAGTATAATGTAATGTGATAATGTCTCTTATACATTGCATTATCTGATCACACAGCAGCTGTGTAATATGTGCAGTCAGTGTAATGTAATGTGATAATATCTCTTATACATTGTATTATCTGATCACACAGCGGCTGTGTAATATGAGCAGTCAGTGTGATGTAACGTGATAATGTCCCTTATACATTGCATTATCTGATCACACAGTGGCTGTGTAATATGTGCAGTCAGTGTAATGTAACGTAATAATGTCCCTTATACATTGCATTATCTGATCACACAGCGGCTGTGTAATATGTGCAGTCAGTGTAATGTAACGTGATAATGTCTCTTATACATTGCATTATCTGATCACACAGTGGCTGTGTAATATGTGCAGTCAGTGTTATGTAACGTGATAATGTCTCTAATACATTGCATTATCAGATCACACAGCGGCTGTGTAATATGAGCAGTCAGTGTAATGTAATGTGATAATGTCCCTTATACATTGCATTATCTGATCACACAGCGGCTGTGTAATATGTGCAGTCAGTGTAATGTAATGTGATAATGTCTCTTATACATTGCATTATCTGATCACACAGCGGCTGTGTAATATGTGCAGTCAGTGTAATGTAATGTGATAATGTCCCTTATACATTGCATTATCTGATCACACAGCGGCTGTGTAATATGTGCAGTCAGTATAATGTAATGTGATAATGTCTCTTATACATTGCATTATCTGATCACACAGCAGCTGTGTAATATGTGCAGTCAGTGTAATGTAACGTGATAATGTCTCTTATACATTGCATTATCTGATCACACAGCGGCTGTGTAATATGAGCAGTCAGTGTATTGTAACGTGATAATGCCTCTTATACATTGCATTATCTGATCACACAGTGGCTGTGTAATATGTGCAGTCAGTGTAATGTAATGTGATAATGTCTCTTATACATTGCATTATCTGATCACACAGTGGCTGTGTAATATGTGCAGTCAGTGTAATGTAATGTGATAATGTCTCTTATACATTACATTATCTGATCACACAGCGGCTGTGTAATATGTGCAGTCAGTGTAATGTAATGTGATAATGTCTATTATACATTGCATTATCTGATCACACAGCGGCTGTGTAATATGTGTAGTCAGTGTAATGTAATGTGATAATGTCTCTTATACATTGCATTATGTGATCACACAGCGGCTGTGTAATATGAGCAGTCAGTGTAATGTAACATGATAATGTCCCTTATACATTGTATTATCTGATCACACAGCGGCTGTGTAATATGAGCAGTCAGTGTGATGTAACGTGATAATGTCCCTTATACATTGCATTATCTGATCACACAGTGGCTGTGTAATATGTGCAGTCAGTATAATGTAACGTGATAATGTCCCTTATACATTGCATTATCTGATCACACAGTGGCTGTGTAATATGTGCAGTCAGTGTAATGTAACGTGATAATGTCTCTTATACATTGCATTATCTAATCACACAGTGGCTGTGTAATATGTGCAGTCAGTGTTATGTAACGTGATAATGTCTCTTATACATTGCATTATCTGATCACACAGCGGCTGTGTAATATGAGCAGTCAGTGTAATGTAATGTGATAATGTCCCTTATACATTGCATTATCTGATCACACAGCGGCTGTGTAATATGTGCAGTCAGTGTAATGTAATGTGATAATGTCTCTTATACATTGCATTATCTGATCACACAGCGGCTGTGTAATATGTGCAGTCAGTGTAATGTAATGTGATAATGTCTCTTATACATTGCATTATCTGATCACACAGCGGCTGTGTAATATGTGCAGTCAGTATAATGTAATGTGATAATATCTCTTATACATTGCATTATCTGATCACACAGCAGCTGTGTAATATGTGCAGTCAGTGTAATGTAATGTGATAATGTCTCTTATACATTGCAATACCTGATCACACAGCGGCTGTGTAATATGAGCAGTCAGTGTAATGTAACATGATAATGTCCCTTATACATTGTATTATCTGATCACACAGCAGCTGTGTAAAATGTGCAGTCAGTGTAATGTAACGTGATAATGTCCCTTATACATTGCATTATCTGATCACACAGCGGCTGTGTAATATGTGCAGTCAGTGTAATGTAATGTGATAATGTCTATTATACATTGCATTATCTGATCACACAGCGGCTGTGTAATATGTGCAGTCAGTGTAATGTAATGTGATAATGTCTCTTATACATTGCATTATGTGATCACACAGCGGCTGTGTAATATGAGCAGTCAGTGTAATGTAACATGATAATGTCCCTTATACATTGTATTATCTGATCACACAGCGGCTGTGTAATATGAGCAGTCAGTGTGATGTAACGTGATAATGTCCCTTATACATTGCATTATCTGATCACACAGTGTCTGTGTAATATGTGTAGTCAGTGTAATGTAACGTGATAATGTCCCTTATACATTGCATTATCTGATCACACAGCGGCTGTGTAATATGTGCAGTCAGTGTAATGTAACGTGATAATGTCTCTTATACATTGCATTATCTGATCACACAGTGGCTGTGTAATATGTGCAGTCAGTGTTATGTAACGTGATAATGTCTCTTATACATTGCATTATCTGATCACACAGCGGCTGTGTAATATGTGTAGTCAGTGTAATGTAATGTGATAATGTCTCTTATACATTGCATTATCTGATCACACAGCGGCTGTGTAATATGTGCAGTCAGTATAATGTAATGTGATAATGTCTCTTATACATTGCATTATCTGATCACACAGCAGCTGTGTAATATGTGCAGTCAGTGTAATGTAATGTGATAATGTCTCTTATACATTGCATTATCTGATCACACAGCGGCTGTGTAATATGAGCAGTCAGTGTAATGTAACATGATAATGTCCCTTATACATTGTATTATCTGATCACACAGCAGCTGTGTAATATGTGCAGTCAGTGTAATGTAATGTGATAATGTCTCATACATTGCATTATCTCATCACACAGCGGCTGTGTAATATGTGCAGTCAGTGTAATGTAATGTGATAATGTCCCTTATACATTGCATTATCTGATCACACAGCGGCTGTGTAATATGTGCAGTCAGTATAATGTAATGTGATAATGTCTCTTATACATTGCATTATCTGATCACACAGCAGCTGTGTAATATGTGCAGTCAGTGTAATGTAATGTGATAATGTCTCTTATACATTGCATTACCTGATCACACAGCGGCTGTGTAATATGAGCAGTCAGTGTAATGTAACATGATAATGTCCCTTATACATTGTATTATCTGATCACACAGCAGCTGTGTAAAATGTGCAGTCAGTGTAATGTAACGTGATAATGTCCCTTATACATTGCATTATCTGATCACACAGCTGCTGTGTAATATGTGCAGTCAGTGTAATGTAACGTGATAATGTCCCTTATACATTGCATTATCTGATCACACAGCAGCTGTGTAATATGTGCAGTCAGTGTAATGTAATGTGATAATGTCTCTTATACATTGCATTATCTGATCACACAGCGGCTGTATAATATGTGCAGTCAGTGTAATGTAACGTGATAATGTCTCTTATACATTGCATTATCTGATCACACAGCGGCTGTGTAATATGTACAGTCAGTGTAATGTAATGTGATAATATCACATACATTGCATTATCTGATCACACAGCGGCTGAGTAATATGTGCAGTCAGTGTAATGTAATGTGATAATGTCTCTTATACATTACATTATCTGATCACACAGCGGCTGTGTTATGTGAGCAGTCAGTGTAATGTAATGTGATAATGTCTCTAATACATTACATTATCTGATCACACAGCAGCTGTGTAATATGTGCAGTCAGTGTAATGTAATGTGATAATGTCTCTTATACATTGCATTATCTGATCACACAGTGGCTGTGTTATGTGAGCAGTCAGTGTAATGTAACGTGATAATGTCTCTTATACATTGCATTATCTGATCACACAGCGGCTGTGTAATATGAGCAGTCAGTGTAACGTGATAATGTCCCTTATACATTGCATTATCTTATCACACAGCGGCTGTGTAATATGAGCAGTCAGTGTAATGTAACGTGATAATGTCTCTTATACATTGCATTATCTGATCACACAGCGGCTGTGTAATATGAGCAGTCAGTGTAATGTAATGTGATAATGTCTCTTATACATTGCATTATATGATCACACAGCGGCTGTGTGATATGAGCAGTCAGTGTAATGTAATGTAATAATGTCTCTTATACATTGCATTATGTGATCACACAGCGGCTGTGTAATATGTGCAGTCAGTGTAATGTAATGTGATAATGTCTCTTATACATTGTATTATCTGATCACACAGCGGCTGTGTAATATGTGCAGTCAGTGTAATGTAACGTGATGTCCCTTATACATTGCATTATCTGATCACACAATGGCTGTGTTATGTGAGCAGTCAGTGTAATGTAATGTGATAAAGGGAGACATTCCGAGTTGCTCAGTATTTTTTTCATTCGCTCAGGGTATACGCAAAATTGCGAACAGGTTGCACAATAGCTTATATACACCCCCAACGTATTTTTGCAATTTCATACGCAGCAATACACAAAGTTGGCGTATGCCAAATGACATCGCAATAATGCGATCCTATCGCATTACTACAAACACCATCGTTAAAATCCGAACTCCTCATAGATTTGCACAATCTTCACAAAATTGCACATGTTACAGTATGTATGCACAGCAATATGTTTTTTTAAGTTTAATTTCAAAACCTTTCATTTCAAACTCTTCAAGCCTTCCTCAATTAAGATTCCAAGTAGTGTAATGAATTATAATTTTCATGACCAATTAAATCTACAAATAATTCCTGCAGAAGACTTTATAGGCATAATTGCCCATTAACATGTTGTTTTTAAAAGAAGTGAAATAGATGTGGAAACTGTGCCTTGCCTAATGTTAAATTGCTGCTTTTTGTGTAGAGGAGTGGTGTGTGAATAAATGTATTTACATGTTTTTCTAAACAATAAGCTCATAACTGTCATAAATGTATCTGTTTTTGTTATTGAAAATAAAAATACTATTCGTAAGTTAGATGTGTGAAATGTTTAAGGTAACCAATTTCTGCTCGCCAATCTGCTGTTCCTTTAGTGCATTAATAAACACAACACCCGCTTAACTTGAAATAATTTTTTTTTTTAAAACAACTTTTTTTTGTTAATTAAACTTTTTTTAACACACATTTTTTTTTGTGTTTATAAAAAATTCTCCAGATGTTCCACATCTGCCAGCAAGGCACGCAAGTTTACTTTGAGGCTGGCCAGAATGCCCGCAAAATTTGTTGGATCTCCAACTGCAACATCTGAAATTAAGAGGCAAAATAAACATTACTAACTTACTCACATTACCTATTATACAAGCAAGGCACAAAGCATACTTTAATGGCAAAGTGACTACATGATGGATGTTTTAATGATAAAACAGTAGCAGACCAACACACAAGCATGTTCAGTAATGTTTTCATTTTAAATAAAACATGTTAAAAGTGTATCACACCATGCTGGGATTCATTCACATCTGGAGTGACCCAGACTTGTCTTTTCTTGGGTTGGCCCTGCATCATACTTGCCGACATTCTGGCTGCTCTCTGCAGGAGAGAGCAGCCAGGTCGGCTCTGCAAGAGGGCAGGGGAGGTGGGGATGAGGTGGACCGGAGGCGGGACAGGGGTGGAGCAGGGGTGGGATGGGGGCGGAGTTTTGGCGGAACATCCTTTAAGCCCCGCTCTGTAATGCCGCGATCCCCGGCATTACACTGCAGGGGGCGTGGCTATGATGACGCGATTCAGCAAGAATCGCGTCATCAACTGCTCGGACCGCCCACTTTACACACTAAGTGGGTGGACGGGCAGGTGGACCCCTGATTCCGGGAGACTTGCCTGCTCTTCCGGGGGGCCGGGGGGGTTACCCGATTTTTGGAGCCTCCCGGCCATTCCAGGAGAGTAGACAAGTATGCCCTGCATCATTACACTGCATCTCAACATCTTCAGGAGGACTACATATCCTAGCATGCCCACACTCCCTGAAAGCCTGCCTTACTACATAAGGTGAAACAGGTCATGTTTTTTTTTTAAACAACATTTTTAAAGTGACACTTTAACAACACATGTCCCCAGACTTTGACTGTCACACAGGGATACAGGGGAGAGGCCCAGTGTCCCGAATTTCATGCATGAGCAGCCTAAGGATCAGGTTCCAGACTGTGGTCTTGCCTGTTGCATTTTGCTGGGCCTAAACATTGTCGCCCCACACACTGTCGATCTAATGATCCACACCCCTTACATGTGACACTGTATATTTCATGTTTGTTTTTGTGACACTCTATTGTTAGGCAGTCATTCTTTAGTTAGCTTTGGATGGACGTCAGCCTCTGTAGGTCGACATGTACTAATTCTAAATGTCACAAGATCAACATGTTATGTATGGTTACATGACAAATGTGTACGTTTATTTTTACTTCATGCGGCACATGTACTCCAATGGCAATGGGAAATGCTTACGATGTAAGCGGTAGTGTAGCGACTCACCTTGTCCTAAGCCTGGCTAACAAAGTGAAGCATGCGAGTTGACTGTGCAAATATTGGCATTCCCAGGCACAAGTTAAAAAGGACAACAGCATACCAAAATCCCCTCAGGTCTAACTATTTCGCTTACAACCTAGCACATACAAACCCTGTTGTCCTGGCAACACTGTCGACCTAATGAGTGTTGACCTAGAGTGGACACCCTAAACATTGCAGACGTAGACACTGTACATCTAATGATCCTCACACAAATGTAAATGCAACATCCATACCATGATGAAGAAAACAAACATTTTTCCTTGGGCCAAGATTGGCCCCAGTACAGCACTGCATGTATTGGAATTTGAATTTAAAGTAGGTAACAAATAAAATTTAAATGTGTAAAATCTTACTCTCATCTGGCACATGCCCAGCACCCTCAAAATCCTCTGGGGCCTCTGCTGCCCATTCACTGGGTGGGGAAGGAGGCTGGATAGGGGAAGGAGGCTGGATGGGGGAAGGAGGCTAGATAGGGTAAGGAGGCTGGATGGGGGAAGGAGGCTGGATGGGGGAAGGAGGGTGGATGGGGGAAGGAGGCTGGATGGGGGAAGGAGGCTGGATAGGGTAAGGAGGCTGGATGGGGGAAGGAGGCTGGATGGGGGAAGGAGGCTGGATGGGGGAAGGAGGCTAGATAGGGTAAGGAGGCTGGATGGGGGAAGGAGGCTGGATGGGGGAAGGAGGGTGGATGGGGGAAGGAGGCTGGATAAGGGAAGGAGGCTGGATGGTGGAAGGATGCTGGATAGGGTAAGGAGGTTGGATGGGGGAAGGAGGCTGGATGGGGGAAGGAGGGTGGATGGGGGAAGGAGGGTGGAAGGGTGAGCTGTTTAGAGAGGGTGGGTCTGATTGAGTTGGGGAGGGGGCGGAGAGGGTGTTTGTGCCAGAGAGGGGGAGGGGGGCTGAGAGGTGGGTTGGGCCACAGAGGGGGAGGGGGCTGAGAGGTGGGTTGGGTCACAGAGGGGGAGGGGGGCTGAGAGGTGGTTTGCGCCACAGAGGGGGACGGAGATGGTGTTTGTGTCAGAGAGGGGGAGGGGGCCTGAGAGGGGGTTTGTGTCAGAGAGGGGGAGGGGGGCTGAGAGGTGGGTTGGGCCACAGAGGGGGAGGGGGGGGGCTGAGAGGTGGTTTTGGCCACAGAGGGGTTTGGGGGACGGAGATGGTGTTTGTGCCAGAAAGGGGGAGCGGTGCTGAGAGGGAATTTGTGGCAGAGAGGGGGAGGGGGGCTGAGAGGTGGATTGGGCTACAGAGGGGGAGGGGGGAGGAGATGGTGTTTGTGAAATAGAGGGGGTTCGAGAGGGGGTTTGGGAAAGAGAGGGGGTTTGGGAAAGAGGGGGAGGGGGTTCGAGAGGGGAGGTTGTGGATGAGGAAGGGGAATTTTGTTGTTGGGGTTCAGGGATGTTGATGGGGTGAGGGAGTTTGTGGTGGGGAGGAGGCTGGAGGTATTGTTTGCCCTAGAATCACATATTTACATTTACAAATTATTTCCAAATAAATATCCATGTGCATGACAAAATTACATTGTTCTGTTCTGTTAAAAATACACAGACCCAGTCAGTTATGTGTCCACCCTACAATACACAGACCCAGTTATTTATGTGTCCACCCTACAATACACAGACCTAGTTAGTTATGTCTCCACCCTACAATACACAGACCCAGTTAGTTATGTCTCCACCCTACAATACACAGACCCAGTTAGTTATGTCTCCACCCTACAATACACAGACCCAGTTAGTTATGTCTCCACCCTACAATACACAGACCCAGTTAGTTATGTGTCCACCCTACAATACACAGACCCAGTTAGTTATGTCTCCACCCTACAATACACAGACCCAGTTAGTTATGTCTCCACCCTACAATACACAGACCCAGTTAGTTATGTCTCCACCCTACAATACACAGACCCAGTCAGTTATGTGTCCACCCTACAATACACAGACCCAGTTAGTTATGTCTCCACCCTACAATACACAGACCCAGTTAGTTATGTCTCCACCCTACAATACACAGACCCAGTTATTTATGTGTCCACCCTACAATTCACAGATCCAGTTATTTATGTGTCCACCCTACAATACACAGACCCAGTTATTTATGTGTCCACCCTACAATACACAGACCCAGTCAGTTATGTGTCCACCCTACAATACACAGACCCAATTAGTTATGTCTCCACCCTACAATACACAGACCCAGTTAGTTATGTCTCCACCCTACAATACACAGACCCAGTTAGTTATTAGAGATGAGCGGGTTCGGTTTCTCTGAATCCGAACCCGCCCCAACTTCATGGTTTTTTTCACGGGTCCGAGCAGACTCGGATCCTCCCGCCTTGCTCAGTTAACCCGAGCGCGCCCGAACGTCATCATGACGCTGTCGGATTCTCGCGAGACTCGGATTCTATATAAGGAGCCGCGCGTCGCCGCCATTTTCACACGTGCATTGAGATTGATAGGGAGAGGACGTGGCTGGCGTCCTCTCCATTTAGATTAGAAGAGAGAGAGAGAGAGATTGACCTGATTTACTGGAGCTTAGGAGTACTGTAGAACTGTAGAGAGTGCAGAGTTTACTAGTGACTGACCACAGTGACCACCAGACAGTGCAGTTTTATTTAATATATCCGTTCTCTGCCTGAAAAAAACGATACACACAGTGACTCAGTCACATACCATATCTGTGTGCACTGCTCAGCCCAGTGTGCTGCATCATCTATGTATATATCTGACTGTGCTCAGCTCACACAGCTTATAATTGTGGGGGAGACTGGGGAGCACTGCAGTGCCAGTTATAGGTTATAGCAGGAGCCAGGAGTACATATTATATTAAAATTAAACAGTGCACACTTTTGCTGCAGGAGTGCCACTGCCAGTGTGACTGACCAGTGACCTGACCACACTGACCACCAGTATAGTTAGTAGTATACTATATTGTGATTGCCTGAAAAAGTGAAACACTCGTCGTGTGACTTCACTTGTGTGGTGTTTTTTTTTTTATTCTATAAAAAACTCATTCTGCTGACAGACAGTGTCCAGCAGGTCCGTCATTATATAATATATACCTGTCCGGCTGCAGTAGTGATATATATATATTTTTTATATCATTATTTATCATCCAGTCGCAGCAGACACAGTACGGTAGTTCACGGCTGTAGCTACCTCTGTGTCGGCACTCGGCAGTCCATCCATAATTGTATACCACCTACCCGTGGTTTTTTTTTTCTTTCTTCTTTATACATACATACTACTACATCTCTTTATCAACCAGTCTATATTAGCAGCAGACACAGTACAGTACGGTAGTCCACGGCTGTAGCTACCTCTGTGTCGGCACTCGGCAGTCCGTCCATAATTGTATACCACCTACCCGTGGTTTTTTTTTCTTTCTTCTTTATACATACATACTACTACATCTCTTTATCAACCAGTCTATATTAGCAGCAGACACAGTACAGTACGGTAGTTCACGGCTGTAGCTACCTCTGTGTCGGCACTCGGCAGTCCGTCCATAATTGTATACCACCTACCCGAGGTTTTTTTTTCTTTCTTCTTTATACATACATACTACTACATCTCTTTATCAACCAGTCTATATTAGCAGCAGACACAGTACAGTACGGTAGTCCACGGCTGTAGCTACCTCTGTGTCGGCACTCGGCAGTCCGTCCATAATTGTATACCACCTACCCGTGGTTTTTTTTTCTTTCTTCTTTATACATACATACTACTACATCTCTTTATCAACCAGTCTATATTAGCAGCAGACACAGTACAGTACGGTAGTCCACGGCTGTAGCTACCTCTGTGTCGGCACTCGGCAGTCCGTCCATAATTGTATACCACCTACCCGAGGTTTTTTTTTCTTTCTTCTTTATACATACATACTACTACATCTCTTTATCAACCAGTCTATATTAGCAGCAGACACAGTACAGTACGGTAGTCCACGGCTGTAGCTGCCTCTGTGTCGGCACTCGGCAGTCCGTCCATAATTGTATACCACCTACCCGTGTTTTTTTTTCTTTCTTCTTTATACATACATACTACTACATCTCTTTATCAACCAGTCTATATTAGCAGCAGACACAGTACAGTACGGTAGTCCACGGCTGTAGCTACCTCTGTGTCGGCACTCGGCAGTCCGTCCATAATTGTATACCACCTACCCGTGGTTTTTTTTTTTTTCTTTATACATACATACTACTACATCTCTTTATCAACCAGTCTATATTAGCAGCAGACACAGTACAGTACGGTAGTCCACGGCTGTAGCTACCTCTGTGTCGGCACTCGGCAGTCCGTCCATAATTGTATACCACCTACCCGTGGTTTTTTTTTTTTCTTCTTTATACATACATACTACTACATCTCTTTATCAACCAGTCTATATTAGCAGCAGACACAGTACAGTACGGTAGTCCACGGCTGTAGCTACCTCTGTGTCGGCACTCGGCAGTCCGTCCATAATTGTATACCACCTACCCGTGGTTTTTTTTTCTTTCTTCTTTATACATACATACTACTACATCTCTTTATCAACCAGTCTATATTAGCAGCAGACACAGTACAGTACGGTAGTCCACGGCTGTAGCTACCTCTGTGTCGACACTTGGCAGTCCGTCCATAATTGTATACCACCTACCCGTGTTTTTTTTTTCTTTCTTCTTTATACATACATACTACTACATCTCTTTATCAACCAGTCTATATTAGCAGCAGACACAGTACAGTACGGTAGTTCACGGCTGTAGCTACCTCTGTGTCGGCACTCGGCAGTCCGTCCATAATTGTATACTAGTATCCATCCATCTCCATTGTTTACCTGAGGTGCCTTTTAGTTGTGCCTATTAAAATATGGAGAACAAAAATGTTGAGGTTCCAAAATTAGGGAAAGATCAAGATCCACTTCCACCTCGTGCTGAAGCTGCTGCCACTAGTCGGTGGGGATATAAGGTGAGTCTGGTTCATTGTCTGTTATATGCCTGATGATGATGTGAAAATAAAATACATCGAAACGTTGCTGCTACATATGCCTGCATTATCGTGAGTTTATTATTCCGGGTGCCGCTTGTGAATTGATACTGTATTTTGAACTCCTGGCTGGGGAGGATCTGAAGCTGGCACCGGTATCTTTACTGGAGAAAGGTGTGCTGCCCGAATATCTTGCTATTATATAGGTTATGCGGCAGGCGCTGACCTTATTGGGCTGGAGCACCCTGTTTATTATCATTATTACTATTTTCAGGACATTGCCTTTTATTCACTTATAGTGAATTACTTTTATTATGGCAGAAGGGACTGACTTCCCAGAGGAAACTCTTTATGAGGCTATTAATTTGGCCAAAATCACCCAGGGCACTTATTTGACTTTCTCGGAAACTGAGGCTGATGGAATCTTATTTAAAGACAATTTTGGTGATGAGACTGAAAAATCTGTGGAACATTTGTACCGTGATATTTTGAGACTTAAACAACGTGAACTAGATTTTTATTATCATGGTGTGACCTTGAGTAATTACTATAAGAAAAATATGATACCACATGGTTTTAGGATAAAAAATTGTCCAACAATTGGTCGTTACAATAGTGCATTCTGTAAACGCTGGATTGCGATCTTAAATAAATGTAGTCACGATTTAATGCTGCTTGTTATTGAGGAGGCAAGCAGGGAGCTTACTGTGATTCGTGACAAAATTAAAACGTTTGAGACATCTTTTAAAGGAATCTTGGAGTCTGATACTGATGTGAAATGGCTTGAAAAATTAGACAAACAGATTGCTGTATACAAACGGGACTTGGTGCAATTTAAGAGACATAAACTCAACAAAGTAACTGCTGATTATGATCAAAACAAAGTATATTTATGGACTGGATCTGAGCCACATAGGAGGGGGTATTATAATCGGAGGAGACATCAATATAAATCCAGGGGTGACTCCGATTCTTTACCTGATAATCCTACTACTAGTGATTCAGATTATAATGAAACCCCTCATACGCCACGTAATAATTCTGAATCATTGGCCCCTTTAGGGGTTCTTACCCGTACCCAAATACGAAACGGAGGACGCGGAGGGGCGGCGTCCAAGCGAGGGCGAGGAAGGCCAGGCAGACCGCCACTCCCGAAACGAAAGTAGTATTTAATTTGTCTTCACGGGACTTGTCATCTATTGAATTAAAAGTTTTGAGCCTTGGATTATCTTTTGTCCCAACAGTACGCTTTAATGAATTTAATTGGGAGATTGAACAATACCGTCTCAACAGACAACTACGGTTGCATGAATTTTTTCATGGCAATAAAGCATCTAGTAACATTAATAAGACTGAGGTTTTACCGCCTCAGTTGCGTAAGTTACAAAATAAATCTCGCTTTGAACCTTATACTAATAATGTATCAATAAAAACATTTTCTAGGATGCTTAATTGCAATGTTGAGACGGCAGTCAATTCCTATGATTCTTCTATGTCACATGTGAATAATTTGTCTGCCATTGAATTTGCAGCTTTGAAGAATTTGTCAAACTATAATGATGTGATTATACGCCCCGCTGATAAAGGTGGGGCGATTGTAGTGCAGAATCTTGATGATTATAGGAATGAGCTTTTGAGACAATTGGCTGATGCTGATGTATACAGACTACTTGACCATGATCCCACTATTGAATTCACTTTGAAATTGACCAATCGATTATCACGAGCTGTTAGTGATGGAATTATTTCACAGGATTTGTGTGATGCATTAATACCCAAGTGGCCGGTTACACCACTTTTGTATTCATTGCCTAAGATACATAAGAATGCACAGTGTCCTCCTGGACGCCCCATTATTGCGGCTCGTGGTTCTCTGTTTCAGAACTGTTCTGTCTATCTTGACAGTTTATTACAACCTTGTATATTGGGACATCCCAATTATTTACTAGATACCACTAGTTTTTAAAAAAAATTGGCTACTATTGGCAAAGTGCCTCCTAATTGTTTGTTATGTAGTCTCGATGTATCAAGCCTATATACTGTGATCCCCAACAATGATGGTATTCATGCTGTTCATCGTTTATTGAGCAATAATCCTCTTTATGTGGGTCCTGATTTGGATTTGGTTTGTGATCTTCTGGAAATGATATTGACCTGTAATTATTTTATTTTTGACGGCAAATTTTATTTACAGTCTTCGGGTTGTGCGATGGGATCGAACGTGGCCCCATCGTACGCAAATTCTTATATGTTTTTGGCTGAACAGGATATCTTTTTTTCTAATAAATCAATTTCTGACAATATATTTTTTTATGTCAGATATATCGACGATTTATTTGTTATTTGGTCCGGCTCTGAAGAACAATTGATATCTTTTATCAGTGATCACAACCAATCTAATTGTCCTATTAAATTCACTTATGATATTAGCAACTGTTCTATGAATTTCCTTGATGTGATGGTTAATTTGGATAATCAGGAGATTACTACTGATTTATATACTAAAGTAACTGATAGGAACACATTATTACATTCTAGTAGTTTCCATCCGAAACCTCTTAAATTTGGACTCCCATATTCGCAGTTTTTAAGGGCTTGTAGAATTTGCAGCAACAAGGAGGATGCTGTGAGTCAAATTAACATTATGATTGATAAGTTTTTAGCTAGGGGATATTCATATTCCACTTTGATTAAAGCTAAAGAAAAAGCATTATCCAGATCCAGGAGTAGTTTGTTACAATCTATTAAGAGAGACAGTCATGAAGATCGCATGCCTTGGGTGAAACACTTTAATACATCTAGTGGGGCTATTAAATCTATTTCTAGAGATCTTTGGCCTATTGTTGGGACAGATTTAGACTTGGGTCTAGGTGACAAAACGTTAATGCCTTGTTATACCAGAGGTCGTAATATCCGTGATTGGATATTTAAAACTGATATTACTAATATGTCTAAGGTTCCACAGAACCAACATTTTCTTAGTCGATGCAACGGATGCTATAAGTGCATCAATTGCGTAACATGTCGATATCTCATTGCTGGTGACAGTTTCTGTCACCCTTATAGTGGCAATTTTTTTTACATCAAACATAAAGTAACATGCACCACCAAATTCATTGTTTACTTTATTAAATGTCCATGCGGATTCTATTATGTCGGCAAAACCGACAACACCTTACGTGAACGAATGGCTGGACATCGTTCCACTATTAGAGCTGCCTTAGATTCCGGGAGTAGCATTCATCCAGTTGCTAGGCATTTTGTTGAAGCGGGCCACAGTATGGCTAATTTACAATATATGATCATTGATCATGTGCCTGCCTCTTTAAGAGGGGGTAATCGTTCACTTAAATTACTTAGATGTGAATCAGGATGGATTCATAGATTAGGAACGCTTGTGCCTCGTGGTTTAAATGATACTTTGGGTCTTCATGCATTCATCTAAATCTTTTCAGAGATAGTTACATTCTCTTTGTGTGCCGTTTACATATGGATAATAACCTGCGGTGCTGCTCAGTTTACCTTGTGCTTTATTCATGTCACTTTGTTTTTATTTACGCCTGTTACCAGGGCTACGGACCGGGGGTTATGACGTCATCGGTGGGCGCCATGCTTCCGAGTTCCAGACGCCGTTGGCGGCGTGTGTCACTCGGTGGGGATATAAGGTGTCCTGACCGAAAGTGACCTCACCGCTGAGCAGAAAGTTCCCACCATTGGTTACAATGGAGCGCATAGGCGCTACATTGTAACACTGCCGTGTGCCGCCTGTCAGTCAGTACAGGAGCACACAGCCGATCAAGAGGGTGCCACAACGTGGCGCTCCCTGATTGGCTGAAGAAACCCACTTAGACATAAGTCAGAGGGGGTTCCTGGCATTCGGGAAAAGGGGTCCCATGTGAAAACATGGGGCCCCTTTCAGTTCGTGGTCGGGACTCCGTTTTTTTATTTTCTCAAGTACGTGGATTACAAATGGATTTGAAGAGGACCGGTCTACACTGGATTTTGTAAGTATAATTTTATCAACAGGTACACCATGGATTCTACTGGAGAAGAGGACCGACCCTCGTATGAACATAAGGTAAGTATGTGTATATGTTTGTGTGGATGGATGTATTAAAACTTTACTTTCAAGGTGTGTGTGTCTTGTCATTTTTGGGGTATTTTTTTAGTAGTAGTTCTCAGTGCCGTAACTAGGCATTTTAGCGCTGTGTGCAAGAACCGACATTGGCGCACCCCCCCCCGTACAAGACAGGCGCAGTGCGCGCCGTAGACGCGGAAAAAATTATATAGGGGCGTGGCTTCATGGGGAAGGGGCGTGGCCACAAAATAATAGCAATTCATACTACGGTGCACAGTAGTCTCCATTATTCAAATTACGCTGCACAGTAGCGCCACTACACCAGGTAGAGCCCCTTTTATACATTACAGCAGACAGCATCCCCCTTTTTACACATTGCGGCAGCCAGGACCCCATTTTACACATTGCAGCAGCCAGTCACCCTTTTTACACATTGCGGCAGCCGGGACCCCTTTTTACACATTGCGGCAGCTGGGACCCCTTTTTACACATTGCGGCAGCTGGGACCCCTTTTTACACATTGCGGCAGCTAGTCCCCCTTTTTACACATTGCGGCAGCCAGGACCCCTTCTTACACATTGCGGCAGCTGGGACCCCTTTTTACACATTGCGGCAGACGGGACCCCTTTTTACACATTGCGGCAGATGGGACCCCTTTTTACACATTGCGGCAGCCAGACCCCCTTTTTACACATTGCGGCAGCCAGGACCCCATTTTACACATTGCAGCAGCCAGGACCCCTTTTTACACATTGCGGCAGCCAGTCCCCCTTTTTACACATTGCAGCAGCCAGGACCCCATTTTACACATTGCAGCAGCCAGTCACCCTTTTTACACATTGCGGCAGCTGGGACCCCTTCTTACACATTGCGGCAGCTGGGACCCCTTTTTACACATTGCGTCAGCCGGGACCCCTTTTTACACATTGCGGCAGCTAGTCCCCCTTTTTACACATTGCGGCAGCCAGGACCCCTTCTTACACATTGCGGCAGCTGGGACCCCTTTTTACACATTGCGGCAGACGGTACCCCTTTTTACACATTGCGGCAGCTGGGACCCCTTTTTACACATTGCGGCAGCTAGTCCCCCTTTTTACACATTGCGGCAGACGGGACCCCTTTTTACACATTGCGGCAGCTGGGACCCCTTTTTACACATTGCGGCAGCTAGTCCCCCTTTTTACACATTGCGGCAGCCAGGACCCCATTTTACACATTGCGGCAGCCAGTCCCCCTTTTTACACATTGCGGCAGCCGGGACACCTTTTTACACATTGCGGCAGATGGGACACCTTTTTACACATTGCGGCAGATGGGACCCCTTTTTACACATTGCGGCAGCCAGGACCCCTTTTTCCGCATTGCGGCAGCCAGGAACCCTTTTTACACATTGCGGCAGCCAGACCCCCTTTTTACACATTGCGGCAGCCAGGACCCCATTTTACACATTGAAGCAGCCTGGACCCCATTTTACACATTGCGGCAGCCAGTCCCCCTTTTTACACATTGCGGCAGTCAGGACCCCATTTTACACATTGCAGCAGCCAGTCACCCTTTTAACACATTGCGGCAGCTGGGACCCCTTCTTACACATTGCGGCAGCTGGGACCCCTTTTTACACATTGCGGCAGCCGGGACCCCTTTTTACACATTGCGGCAGCTAGTCCCCCTTTTTACACATTGCGGCAGCCAGGACCCCTTCTTACACATTGCGGCAGCTGGGACCCCTTTTTACACATTGCGGCAGACGGGACCCCTTTTTACACATTGCGGCAGCAGGGACCCCTTTTTACACATTGCGGCAGCTAGTCCCCCTTTTAACACATTGCGGCAGCCAGGACCCCATTTTACACATTGCGGCAGCCAGTCCCCCTTTTTACACATTGCGGCAGCCGGGACACCTTTTTACACATTGCGGCAGATGGGACCCCTTTTTACACATTGCGGGAGCCAGGACCCTTTTTACACATTGCGGCAGACAGGACCCCTTTTTACACATTGCGGCAGACGGGATACCTTTTTACACATTGCGGCAGATGGGACCCCTTTTTACACATTGCGGGAGCCAGGACCCCTTTTTACACATTGCGGCAGACAGGACCAATTTTTACACATTGCGGCAGTCGGGACCCCTTTTTACACATTGCGGAAGCCAGGACCCCATTTTGCACATTGCGGCAGCCAGTCCCCCTTTTTACACATTGCGGCAGCCGGGACCCCTTTTTACACATTGCGACAGATGGGACCCCTTTTTACACATTGCGGGAGCCAGGACCCCTTTTTACACATTGCGGCAGATGGGAAACCTTTTTACACATTGCGGCCGATGGGACCCCTTTTTACACATTGCGGGAGCCAGGACCACTTTTTACACATTGCGGCAGATGGGACCCCTTTTTACACATTGCGGCAGACGGGACCCCTTTTTACACATTGCGGCAGACGGGACCCCTTTTTACACATTGCGGCAGCCAGGACCCCTTTTTACACATTGCGGCAGCCAGGACCCCTTTTTACACATTGCGGCAGCCAGGACCCCATTTTACACATTGCGGCAGCCAGTCCCCCTTTTTACACATTGCGGCAGCCAGGCCCCCTTTTTACACATTGCGGCACTCAGGACCACTTTTTACACATTGCGGCAGCCAGGACCCCCTTTTTACACATTGCGGGAGCCAGGACCCCTTTTTACACATTGCGGCAGCCAGGACCACTTTTTACACATTGCGGCAGCCAGTCCCCCTTTTTACACATTGCGGCAGCCAGGACCCCCTTTTTACACATTGCGGCAGCCAGGACCCCCTTTTTACACATTGCGGCAGCCAGGACCCCATTTTACACATTGCGGCAGCCAGTCCCCCTTTTTAAACATTGCGGCTGCCAGGCCCCCTTTTTACACATTGCGGGAGCCAGGACCCCCTTTTACACATTGCGGCAGCCAGGACCCCCTTTTTATACATTGCGGGAGACGGTACCCCTTTTTACACATTGCGGCAGCCGGGACCCCTTTTTACACATTGCGGCAGACGGACCCCTTTTTACACATTGCGGCAGACGGGACCCCTTCTTACACATTGCGGCAGCCGGGACCCCTTTTTACACATTGCGGCAGACGGGACCCTTTTTAACACATTGCGGCAGACAGGACCCCTTTTTACACATTGCGGGAGCCAGGACCCCTTTTTACACATTGCGGCAGCCAGGACCCCATTTTACACATTGCGGCAGCCAGTCCCCCTTTTTAAACATTGCGGCTGCCAGGCCCCCTTTTTACACATTGCGGGAGCCAGGACCCCCTTTTTACACATTGCGGCAGCCAGGACCCCCTTTTTACACATTGCGGGAGACAGGACCCCTTTTTACACATTGCGGCAGACGGACCCCTTTTTACACATTGCGGCAGACGGGACCCCTTCTTACACATTGCGGCAGCCGGGACCCCTTTTTACACATTGCGGCAGACGGGACCCCCTTTTACACATTGCGGCAGACGGGACCCCTTTTTACACATTGCGGGAGCCAGGACCCCTTTTTACACATTGCGGCAGACGGGACCCCTTTTTACACATTGCGGCAGACGGGACCCCTTTTTACACATTGCGGCAGACGGGACCCCTTTTTACACATTGCGGCAGACGGGACCCCTGTTTACACATTGCGGCAGACAGGACCCCTTTTTACACATTGCGGCAGACGGGACCCCTTTTTACACATTGCGGCAGACAGGACCCCTTTTTACACATTGCGGCAGCCAGGACCCCATTTTACACATTGCGGCAGCCAGTCCCCCTTTTTAAACATTGCGGCTGCCAGGCCCCCTTTTTACACATTGCGGGAGCCAGGACCCCCTTTTACACATTGCGGCAGCCAGGACCCCCTTTTTACACATTGCGGGAGACAGGACCCCTTTTTACACATTGCGGCAGCCGGGACCCCTTTTTCACATTGTGGCAGACGGACCCCTTTTTACACATTGCGGCAGACGGGACCCCTTTTTACACATTGCGGCAGACGGGACCCCTTCTTACACATTGCGGCAGCCAGGACCCCTTTTTACACATTGCGGCAGACGGGACCCCTTTTTACACATTGCGGCAGACGGGACCCCTTTTTACACATTGCGGGAGCCAGGACCCCTTTTTACACATTGCGGCAGACGGGACCCCTTTTTACACATTGCGGCAGACGGGACCCCTTTTTACACATTGCGGCAGACGGGACCCCTTCTTACACATTGCGGCAGACGGGACCCCTTTTTACACATTGTGGCAGACGGGACCCCTTTTTACACATTGCGGCAGATGGGACCCCTTTTTACACATTGCGGGAGCCAGGACCCCTTTTTACACATTGCGGCAGACAGGACCCCTTTTTACACATTGCGGCAGACGGGACCCCTTTTTACACATTGCGGGAGCCAGGACCCCTTTTTACACATTGCGGCAGACGGGACCCCTTTTTACACATTGCGGGAGCCAGGACCCCTTTTTACACATTGCGGCAGCCAGGACCCCTTTTTACACATTGCGGCAGACGGGACCCCTTTTTACAAATTGCGGCAGCCAGGACCCCTTTTTACACATTGCGGCAGACGGTACCCCTTTTTACACATTGCGGCAGCCAGGACCCCTTTTTACACATTGGGGTAGCCAGGACCCCTTTTTACACATTGCGGCAGACGGGACCCCTTTTTACACATTGCGGCAGATGGGACCCCTTTTTACACATTGCGGGAGCCAGGACCCCTTTTTACACATTGCGGCAGCCAGGACCCCTTTTTACACATTGCGGCAGACGGGACCACTTTTTACACATTGCGGCATCCAGGACCCCATTTTACACATTGCGGCAGACGGGACCCCTTTTTACACATTGCGGCAGCCAGGACCCCTTTTTACACATTGCGGGAGCCGGGACCCCTTTTTACACATTGCTGCAGACGGGACCCCTTTTTACACACTGCGGCAGCCGGGACCCCTTTTTACACATTGCGGCAGACTGGACCCCTTTTTACACACTGCGGCAGCCAGGCCCCCTTTTTACACATTGCGGGAGCCAGGACCCCTTTTTACACATTGCGGCAGCCAGGCCCCCTTTTTACACGTTGCGGGAGCCAGGACCCCTGTTTACACATTGCGGCAGACAGGACCCCTTTTTACACATTGCGGCAGACAGGACCCCTTTTTACACTTTGCGGGAGCCAGGACCCCTTTTTACACATTGCGGCAGCCGGGACCCCTTTTTACACATTGCGGGAGACGGGACCCCTTTTTACACATTGCGGCAGCCGGGACCCCTTTTTACACATTGCGGGAGCCAGGACCCCTTTTTACACATTGCGGCAGACAGGACCCCTTTTTACACATTGCGGCAGCCAGGACCCCATTTTACACATTGCGGCAGCCAGGACCCCTTTTTACACATTGCGGCAGCCAGGACCCCATTTTACACATTGCGGCAGCCAGGCCCCCTTTTTACACATTGCGGCAGACGGGACCCCTTTTTACACATTGCGGGAGACGGGACCTCTTTTTACACATTGCGGCAGACGGGACCCCTTTTTACACATTGCGGCAGCTAGTCCCCCTTTTTACACATTGCGGCAGCCAGGACCCCATTTTACACATTGCGGCAGCCAGTCCCCCTTTTTACACATTGCGGCAGCCAGGACACCTTTTTACACATTGCGGCAGCCAGTCCCCCTTTTTACACATTGCGGCAGCCAGGACCCCATTTTACACATTGCGGCAGCCCGTCCCCCTTTTTACACATTGCGGCAGCCAGGACCACTTTTTACACATTGCGGCAGCCAGTCCCCCTTTTTACACATTGCGGCAGCCAGGCCCCCTTTTTACACATTGCGGGAGCCAGGACCACTTTTTACACATTGCGGCAGCCAGGACCCCCTTTTTACACATTGCGGCAGCCAGGCCCCCTTTTTACACATTGCGGGAGCCAGGACCCCTTTTTACACATTGCGGGAGCCAGGACCCCTTTTTACACATTGCGGCAGCCAGGACCCCTTTTTACACATTGCGGCAGACGGGACCCCTTTTTACACATTGCGGCAGCCAGGACCCCTTTTTACACATTGCGGCAGACGGGACCCCTTTTTACACATTGCGGCAGCCAGGACCCCTTTTTACACATTGCGGTAGCCAGGACCCCTTTTTACACATTGCGGCAGACGGGACCCCTTTTTACACATTACACTAGCCAGGACCCCTTTTTACACATTGCGGCAGCCAGGACCCCTTTTTACACATTGCGGCAGACGGGACCCCTTTTTACACATTGCGGCAGCCAGGACCCCTTTTTACACATTGCGGCAGACGGGACCCCTTTTTACACATTGCGGCAGCCAGGACCCCATTTTACACATTGCGGCAGACAGGACCCCTTTTTACACATTGCGGCAGACAGGACCCCTTTTTACACATTACACTAGCCAGGACCCCTTTTTACACATTGCGGCAGCCAGGACCCCATTTTACACATTGCGGCAGCCAGGCCCCCTTTTTACACATTGCGGGAGCCAGGACCCCTTTTTACACATTGCGGCAGACGGGACCTCTTTTTACACATTGCGGCAGACGGGACCCCTTTTTACACATTGCGGGAGCCAGGACCCCTTTTTACACATTGCTGCAGCCGGGACCCCTTTTTACACATTGCGGCAGCTAGTCCCCCTTTTTACACATTGCGGCAGCCAGGACCCCATTTTACACATTGCGGCAGCCAGTCCCCCTTTTTACACATTGCGGCAGCCAGGACACCTTTTTACACATTGCGGCAGCCAGTCCCCCTTTTTACACATTGCGGCAGCCAGGACCCCTTTTTACACATTGCGGCAGCCAGGACCCCATTTTACACATTGCGGCAGCCCGTCCCCCTTTTTACACATTGCGGCAGCCAGGTCCCCTTTTTACACATTGCGGCAGCCAGGACCACTTTTTACACATTGCGGCAGCCAGTCCCCCTTTTTACACATTGCGGCAGCCAGGCCCCCTTTTTATACATTGCGGGAGCCAGGACCCCTTTTTACACATTGCGGCAGCCAGGACCCCCTTTTTACACATTGCGGGAGCCAGGACCCCTTTTTACACATTGCGGGAGCCAGGACCCCTTTTTACACATTGCGGGAGCCAGGACCACTTTTTACACATTGCGGCAGATGGGACTCCTTTTTACACATTGCGGCAGACGGGACCCCTTTTTACACATTGCGGGAGCCAGAACCCCTATTTACACATTGCGGCAGACAGGACCCCTTTTTACACATTGCGGCAGACAGGACCCCTTTTTACACATTGCGGCAGACGGGACCCCTTTTTACACATTGCGGCAGACGGGACCCCTTCTTACACATTGCGGCAGCCGGGACCCCTTTTTACACATTGCGGCAGACGGGACCCCTTTTTACACATTGCGGCAGACGGGACCCCTTTTTACACATTGCGGCAGACGGGACCCCTTTTTACACATTGCGGCAGACGGGACCCCTTTTTACACATTGCGGCAGACAGGACCCCTTTTTACACATTGCGGCAGACGGGACCCCTTTTTACACATTGCGGCAGCTGGGACCCCTTTTTACACATTGCGGCAGCCAGACCCCCTTTTTACACATTGCGGCAGCTAGTCCCCCTTTTTACACATTGCGGCAGCCAGGACCCCATTTTACACATTGCGGCAGCCAGTCCCCCTTTATACACATTGCGGCAGCCAGTACCCCTTTTTACACATTGCGGCAGCCAGTACCACTTTTTACACATTGCGGCAGCCAGGACCCCTTTTTACACATTGCGGCAGCCAGGACCCCATTTTACACATTGCGGCAGCCAGTCCCCCTTTTTACACATTGCGGCAGCCAGGCCACCTTTTTACACATTGCGGCAGCCAGGACCACTTTTTACACATTGCGGCAGCCAGGACCACTTTTTACACATTGCGGCAGCCAGTCCCCCTTTTTACACATTGCGGCAGCCAGGCCCCCTTTTTACACATTGCGGGAGCCAGGACCCCTTTTTACACATTGCGGCAGCCAGGACCCCCTTTTTACACATTGCGGGAGCCAGGACCCCTTTTTACACATTGCGGGAGCCGGGACCCCTTTTTACACAGTGCGGCAGATGGGACCCCTTTTTACACATTGCGGCAGACGGGACCCCTTTTTACACATTGCGGCAGACGGGACCCCTTTTTACACATTGCGGCAGACGGGACCCCTTCTTACACATTGCGGTAGCCAGGACCCCTTTTTACACATTGCGGCAGACGGGACCTCTTTTTACACATTGCGGCAGACGGGACCCCTTTTTACACATTGCGGCAGATGGGACCCCTTTTTACACATTGCGGCAGATGGGACCCCTTTTTACACATTGCGGCAGACGGGACCCCTTTTTACACATTGCGGCAGATGGGACCCCTTTTTACACATTGCGGCAGATGGGACCCCTTTTTACACATTGCGGCAGACGGGACCACTTTTTACACATTGCGGCAGACGGGACCCCTTTTTACACATTGCGGCAGCCAGGCCCCCTTTTTACACATTGCGGCAGCCAGGCCCCCTTTTTACACATTGCGGGAGCCAGGACCCCTTTTTACACATTGCGGCAGCCAGGACCCCCTTTTTACACATTGCGGGAGCCAGGACCCCTTTTTACACATTGCGGCAGCCAGGCCCCCTTTTTACACATTGCGGGAGCCAGGACCCCTTTTTACACATTGCGGCAGCCAGGACCCCCTTTTTACACATTGCGGGAGCCAGGACCCCTTTTTACACATTGCGGGAGCCAGGACCCCTTTTTACACATTGCGGGAGCCAGGACCACTTTTTACACATTGCGGCAGATGGGACTCCTTTTTACACATTGCGGCAGACGGGACCCCTTTTTACACATTGCGGGAGCCAGAACCCCTATTTACACATTGCGGCAGACAGGACCCCTTTTTACACATTGCGGCAGACAGGACCCCTTTTTACACATTGCGGCAGACGGGACCCCTTTTTACACATTGCGGCAGACGGTACCCCTTCTTACACATTGCGGCAGCCGGGACCCCTTTTTACACATTGCGGCAGACGGGACCCCTTTTTACACATTGCGGCAGACGGGACCCCTTTTTACACATTGCGGCAGACGGGACCCCTTTTTACACATTGCGGCAGACGGGACCCCTTTTTACACATTGCGGCAGACAGGACCCCTTTTTACACATTGCGGCAGACGGGACCCCTTTTTACACATTGCGGCAGCTGGGACCCCTTTTTACACATTGCGGCAGCCAGGACCACTTTTTACACATTGCGGCAGCCAGTCCCCCTTTTTACACATTGCGGCAGCCAGGCCCCCTTTTTACACATTGCGGGAGCCAGGACCACTTTTTACACATTGCGGCAGCCAGGACCCCCTTTTTACACATTGCGGCAGCCAGGCCCCCTTTTTACACATTGCGGGAGCCAGGACCCCTTTTTACACATTGCGGGAGCCAGGACCCCTTTTTACACATTGCGGCAGCCAGGACCCCTTTTTACACATTGCGGCAGACGGGACCCCTTTTTACACATTGCGGCAGCCAGGACCCCTTTTTACACATTGCGGCAGACGGGACCCCTTTTTACACATTGCGGCAGCCAGGACCCCTTTTTACACATTGCGGTAGCCAGGACCCCTTTTTACACATTGCGGCAGACGGGACCCCTTTTTACACATTACACTAGCCAGGACCCCTTTTTACACATTGCGGCAGCCAGGACCCCTTTTTACACATTGCGGCAGACGGGACCCCTTTTTACACATTGCGGCAGCCAGGACCCCTTTTTACACATTGCGGCAGACGGGACCCCTTTTTACACATTGCGGCAGCCAGGACCCCATTTTACACATTGCGGCAGACAGGACCCCTTTTTACACATTGCGGCAGACAGGACCCCTTTTTACACATTACACTAGCCAGGACCCCTTTTTACACATTGCGGCAGCCAGGACCCCATTTTACACATTGCGGCAGCCAGGCCCCCTTTTTACACATTGCGGGAGCCAGGACCCCTTTTTACACATTGCGGCAGACGGGACCTCTTTTTACACATTGCGGCAGACGGGACCCCTTTTTACACATTGCGGGAGCCAGGACCCCTTTTTACACATTGCTGCAGCCGGGACCCCTTTTTACACATTGCGGCAGCTAGTCCCCCTTTTTACACATTGCGGCAGCCAGGACCCCATTTTACACATTGCGGCAGCCAGTCCCCCTTTTTACACATTGCGGCAGCCAGGACACCTTTTTACACATTGCGGCAGCCAGTCCCCCTTTTTACACATTGCGGCAGCCAGGACCCCTTTTTACACATTGCGGCAGCCAGGACCCCATTTTACACATTGCGGCAGCCCGTCCCCCTTTTTACACATTGCGGCAGCCAGGTCCCCTTTTTACACATTGCGGCAGCCAGGACCACTTTTTACACATTGCGGCAGCCAGTCCCCCTTTTTACACATTGCGGCAGCCAGGCCCCCTTTTTACACATTGCGGGAGCCAGGACCCCTTTTTACACATTGCGGCAGCCAGGACCCCCTTTTTACACATTGCGGGAGCCAGGACCCCTTTTTACACATTGCGGGAGCCAGGACCCCTTTTTACACATTGCGGGAGCCAGGACCACTTTTTACACATTGCGGCAGATGGGACTCCTTTTTACACATTGCGGCAGACGGGACCCCTTTTTACACATTGCGGGAGCCAGAACCCCTATTTACACATTGCGGCAGACAGGACCCCTTTTTACACATTGCGGCAGACAGGACCCCTTTTTACACATTGCGGCAGACGGGACCCCTTTTTACACATTGCGGCAGACGGGACCCCTTCTTACACATTGCGGCAGCCGGGACCCCTTTTTACACATTGCGGCAGACGGGACCCCTTTTTACACATTGCGGCAGACGGGACCCCTTTTTACACATTGCGGCAGACGGGACCCCTTTTTACACATTGCGGCAGACGGGACCCCTTTTTACACATTGCGGCAGACAGGACCCCTTTTTACACATTGCGGCAGACGGGACCCCTTTTTACACATTGCGGCAGCTGGGACCCCTTTTTACACATTGCGGCAGCCAGACCCCCTTTTTACACATTGCGGCAGCTAGTCCCCCTTTTTACACATTGCGGCAGCCAGGACCCCATTTTACACATTGCGGCAGCCAGTCCCCCTTTATATACATTGCGGCAGCCAGTACCCCTTTTTACACATTGCGGCAGCCAGTACCACTTTTTACACATTGCGGCAGCCAGGACTACTTTTTACACATTGCGGCAGCCAGGACCCCATTTTACACATTGCGGCAGCCAGTCCCCCTTTTTACACATTGCGGCAGCCAGGCCACCTTTTTACACATTGCGGCAGCCAGGACCACTTTTTACACATTGCGGCAGCCAGGACCACTTTTTACACATTGCGGCAGCCAGTCCCCCTTTTTACACATTGCGGCAGCCAGGCCCCCTTTTTACACATTGCGGGAGCCAGGACCCCTTTTTACACATTGCGGCAGCCAGGACCCCCTTTTTACACATTGCGGGAGCCAGGACCCCTTTTTACACATTGCGGGAGCCGGGACCCCTTTTTACACAGTGCGGCAGATGGGACCCCTTTTTACACATTGCGGCAGACGGGACCCCTTTTTACACATTGCGGCAGACGGGACCCCTTTTTACACATTGCGGCAGACGGGACCCCTTCTTACACATTGCGGTAGCCAGGACCCCTTTTTACACATTGCGGCAGACGGGACCTCTTTTTACACATTGCGGCAGACGGGACCCCTTTTTACACATTGCGGCAGATGGGACCCCTTTTTACACATTGCGGCAGATGGGACCCCTTTTTACACATTGCGGCAGACGGGACCCCTTTTTACACATTGCGGCAGATGGGACCCCTTTTTACACATTGCGGCAGATGGGACCCCTTTTTACACATTGCGGCAGACGGGACCACTTTTTACACATTGCGGCAGACGGGACCCCTTTTTACACATTGCGGCAGACAGGACTTCTTTTTACACATTGCGGGATCCGGGACCCCTTTTTACACATTGCGGCAGCCGGGACCCCTTTTTACACATTGCGGCAGACGGGACCCCTTTTTACACATTGCGGCAGACGGGACCCCTTTTTACACATTGCGGCAGACGGGACCCCTTTTTACACATTGCGGCAGCCGGGACCCCTTTTTACACATTGCGGCAGCCGGGACCCCATTTTACACATTGCGGCAGCCGGGACCCCTTTTTACACATTGCGGCAGCCGGGACCCCTTTTTACACATTGCGGAAGCCGGGACCCCTTTTTACACATTGCGGCAGCCGGGACCCCTTTTTACACATTGCGGCAGACAGGACTTCTTTTTACACATTGCGGGATCCGGGACCCCTTTTTACAAATTGCGGGAGCCGGGACCCCTTTTTACACATTGCGGGAGCCGGGACCCCTTTTTACACATTGCGGCAGACGGGACCCCTTTTTACACATTGCGGCAGACGGGACCCCTTTTTACACATTGCGGCAGACGGGACCCCTTTTTACACATTGCGGCAGACGGGACCCCTTTTTACACATTGCGGGAGCCGGGACCCCTTTTTACACATTGCGGCAGACGGGACCCCTTTTTACACATTGCGGCAGAAGAGACCCCTTTTTACACATTGCGGCAGACGGGACCCCTTTTTACACATTGCGGCAGACGGGACCCCTTTTTACACATTGCGGCAGCCGGGACCCCTTTTTACACATTGCGGCAGCCCGGACCCCTTTTTACACATTGCGGCAGACGGGACCCCTTTTTACACATTGCGGCAGCCGGGACCCCTTTTTACACATTGCGGCAGACGGGACCCCTTTTTACACATTGCGGGAGCCAGGACCCCTTTTTACACATTGCGGCAGACAGGACCCCATTTTACACATTGCGGCAGACAGGACCCCTTTTTACACATTGCGGCAGACGGGACCCCTTCTTACACATTGCGGTAGCCAGGACCCCTTTTTACACATTGCGGCAGACGGGACCTCTTTTTACACATTGCGGCAGACGGGACCCCTTTTTACACATTGCGGCAGATGGGACCCCTTTTTACACATTGCGGCAGATGGGACCCCTTTTTACACATTGCGGCAGATGGGACCCCTTTTTACACATTGCGGGAGCCAGGCCCCCTTTTTACACGTTGCGGGAGCCAGGACCCCTTTTTACACATTGCGGCAGATGGGACCCCTTTTTACACATTGCGGCAGCCGGGACCCCTTTTTACACATTGCGGCAGCCAGGCCCCCTTTTTACACATTGCGGCAGCCAGGACCCCTTTTTACACATTGCGGCAGCCAGGCCCCCTTTTTACAAATTGCGGGAGCCGGGACCCCTTTTTACACATTGCGGGAGCCGGGACCCCTTTTTACACATTGCGGCAGACGGGACCCCTTTTTACACATTGCGGCAGACGGGACCCCTTTTTACACATTGCGGCAGACGGGACCCCTTTTTACACATTGCGGCAGACGGGACCCCTTTTTACACATTGCGGGAGCCGGGACCCCTTTTTACACATTGCGGCAGACGGGACCCCTTTTTACACATTGCGGGAGACGGGACCTCTTTTTACACATTGCGGCAGACGGGACCCCTTTTTACACATTGCGGCAGCTAGTCCCCCTTTTTACACATTGCGGCAGCCAGGACCCCATTTTACACATTGCGGCAGCCAGTCCCCCTTTTTACACATTGCGGCAGCCAGGACACCTTTTTACACATTGCGGCAGCCAGTCCCCCTTTTTACACATTGCGGCAGCCAGGACCCCATTTTACACATTGCGGCAGCCCGTCCCCCTTTTTACACATTGCGGCAGCCAGGACCACTTTTTACACATTGCGGCAGCCAGTCCCCCTTTTTACACATTGCGGCAGCCAGGCCCCCTTTTTACACATTGCGGGAGCCAGGACCACTTTTTACACATTGCGGCAGCCAGGACCCCCTTTTTACACATTGCGGCAGCCAGGCCCCCTTTTTACACATTGCGGGAGCCAGGACCCCTTTTTACACATTGCGGGAGCCAGGACCCCTTTTTACACATTGCGGCAGCCAGGACCCCTTTTTACACATTGCGGCAGACGGGACCCCTTTTTACACATTGCGGCAGCCAGGACCCCTTTTTACACATTGCGGCAGACGGGACCCCTTTTTACACATTGCGGCAGCCAGGACCCCTTTTTACACATTGCGGTAGCCAGGACCCCTTTTTACACATTGCGGCAGACGGGACCCCTTTTTACACATTACACTAGCCAGGACCCCTTTTTACACATTGCGGCAGCCAGGACCCCTTTTTACACATTGCGGCAGACGGGACCCCTTTTTACACATTGCGGCAGCCAGGACCCCTTTTTACACATTGCGGCAGACGGGACCCCTTTTTACACATTGCGGCAGCCAGGACCCCATTTTACACATTGCGGCAGACAGGACCCCTTTTTACACATTGCGGCAGACAGGACCCCTTTTTACACATTACACTAGCCAGGACCCCTTTTTACACATTGCGGCAGCCAGGACCCCATTTTACACATTGCGGCAGCCAGGCCCCCTTTTTACACATTGCGGGAGCCAGGACCCCTTTTTACACATTGCGGCAGACGGGACCTCTTTTTACACATTGCGGCAGACGGGACCCCTTTTTACACATTGCGGGAGCCAGGACCCCTTTTTACACATTGCTGCAGCCGGGACCCCTTTTTACACATTGCGGCAGCTAGTCCCCCTTTTTACACATTGCGGCAGCCAGGACCCCATTTTACACATTGCGGCAGCCAGTCCCCCTTTTTACACATTGCGGCAGCCAGGACACCTTTTTACACATTGCGGCAGCCAGTCCCCCTTTTTACACATTGCGGCAGCCAGGACCCCTTTTTACACATTGCGGCAGCCAGGACCCCATTTTACACATTGCGGCAGCCCGTCCCCCTTTTTACACATTGCGGCAGCCAGGTCCCCTTTTTACACATTGCGGCAGCCAGGACCACTTTTTACACATTGCGGCAGCCAGTCCCCCTTTTTACACATTGCGGCAGCCAGGCCCCCTTTTTATACATTGCGGGAGCCAGGACCCCTTTTTACACATTGCGGCAGCCAGGACCCCCTTTTTACACATTGCGGGAGCCAGGACCCCTTTTTACACATTGCGGGAGCCAGGACCCCTTTTTACACATTGCGGGAGCCAGGACCACTTTTTACACATTGCGGCAGATGGGACTCCTTTTTACACATTGCGGCAGACGGGACCCCTTTTTACACATTGCGGGAGCCAGAACCCCTATTTACACATTGCGGCAGACAGGACCCCTTTTTACACATTGCGGCAGACAGGACCCCTTTTTACACATTGCGGCAGACGGGACCCCTTTTTACACATTGCGGCAGACGGGACCCCTTCTTACACATTGCGGCAGCCGGGACCCCTTTTTACACATTGCGGCAGACGGGACCCCTTTTTACACATTGCGGCAGACGGGACCCCTTTTTACACATTGCGGCAGACGGGACCCCTTTTTACACATTGCGGCAGACGGGACCCCTTTTTACACATTGCGGCAGACAGGACCCCTTTTTACACATTGCGGCAGACGGGACCCCTTTTTACACATTGCGGCAGCTGGGACCCCTTTTTACACATTGCGGCAGCCAGACCCCCTTTTTACACATTGCGGCAGCTAGTCCCCCTTTTTACACATTGCGGCAGCCAGGACCCCATTTTACACATTGCGGCAGCCAGTCCCCCTTTATACACATTGCGGCAGCCAGTACCCCTTTTTACACATTGCGGCAGCCAGTACCACTTTTTACACATTGCGGCAGCCAGGACCCCTTTTTACACATTGCGGCAGCCAGGACCCCATTTTACACATTGCGGCAGCCAGTCCCCCTTTTTACACATTGCGGCAGCCAGGCCACCTTTTTACACATTGCGGCAGCCAGGACCACTTTTTACACATTGCGGCAGCCAGGACCACTTTTTACACATTGCGGCAGCCAGTCCCCCTTTTTACACATTGCGGCAGCCAGGCCCCCTTTTTACACATTGCGGGAGCCAGGACCCCTTTTTACACATTGCGGCAGCCAGGACCCCCTTTTTACACATTGCGGGAGCCAGGACCCCTTTTTACACATTGCGGGAGCCGGGACCCCTTTTTACACAGTGCGGCAGATGGGACCCCTTTTTACACATTGCGGCAGACGGGACCCCTTTTTACACATTGCGGCAGACGGGACCCCTTTTTACACATTGCGGCAGACGGGACCCCTTCTTACACATTGCGGTAGCCAGGACCCCTTTTTACACATTGCGGCAGACGGGACCTCTTTTTACACATTGCGGCAGACGGGACCCCTTTTTACACATTGCGGCAGATGGGACCCCTTTTTACACATTGCGGCAGATGGGACCCCTTTTTACACATTGCGGCAGACGGGACCCCTTTTTACACATTGCGGCAGATGGGACCCCTTTTTACACATTGCGGCAGATGGGACCCCTTTTTACACATTGCGGCAGACGGGACCACTTTTTACACATTGCGGCAGACGGGACCCCTTTTTACACATTGCGGCAGCCAGGCCCCCTTTTTACACATTGCGGCAGCCAGGCCCCCTTTTTACACATTGCGGGAGCCAGGACCCCTTTTTACACATTGCGGCAGCCAGGACCCCCTTTTTACACATTGCGGGAGCCAGGACCCCTTTTTACACATTGCGGCAGCCAGGCCCCCTTTTTACACATTGCGGGAGCCAGGACCCCTTTTTACACATTGCGGCAGCCAGGACCCCCTTTTTACACATTGCGGGAGCCAGGACCCCTTTTTACACATTGCGGGAGCCAGGACCCCTTTTTACACATTGCGGGAGCCAGGACCACTTTTTACACATTGCGGCAGATGGGACTCCTTTTTACACATTGCGGCAGACGGGACCCCTTTTTACACATTGCGGGAGCCAGAACCCCTATTTACACATTGCGGCAGACAGGACCCCTTTTTACACATTGCGGCAGACAGGACCCCTTTTTACACATTGCGGCAGACGGGACCCCTTTTTACACATTGCGGCAGACGGTACCCCTTCTTACACATTGCGGCAGCCGGGACCCCTTTTTACACATTGCGGCAGACGGGACCCCTTTTTACACATTGCGGCAGCTGGGACCCCTTTTTACACATTGCGGCAGCCAGGACCACTTTTTACACATTGCGGCAGCCAGTCCCCCTTTTTACACATTGCGGCAGCCAGGCCCCCTTTTTACACATTGCGGGAGCCAGGACCACTTTTTACACATTGCGGCAGCCAGGACCCCCTTTTTACACATTGCGGCAGCCAGGCCCCCTTTTTACACATTGCGGGAGCCAGGACCCCTTTTTACACATTGCGGGAGCCAGGACCCCTTTTTACACATTGCGGCAGCCAGGACCCCTTTTTACACATTGCGGCAGACGGGACCCCTTTTTACACATTGCGGCAGCCAGGACCCCTTTTTACACATTGCGGCAGACGGGACCCCTTTTTACACATTGCGGCAGCCAGGACCCCTTTTTACACATTGCGGTAGCCAGGACCCCTTTTTACACATTGCGGCAGACGGGACCCCTTTTTACACATTACACTAGCCAGGACCCCTTTTTACACATTGCGGCAGCCAGGACCCCTTTTTACACATTGCGGCAGACGGGACCCCTTTTTACACATTGCGGCAGCCAGGACCCCTTTTTACACATTGCGGCAGACGGGACCCCTTTTTACACATTGCGGCAGCCAGGACCCCATTTTACACATTGCGGCAGACAGGACCCCTTTTTACACATTGCGGCAGACAGGACCCCTTTTTACACATTACACTAGCCAGGACCCCTTTTTACACATTGCGGCAGCCAGGACCCCATTTTACACATTGCGGCAGCCAGGCCCCCTTTTTACACATTGCGGGAGCCAGGACCCCTTTTTACACATTGCGGCAGACGGGACCTCTTTTTACACATTGCGGCAGACGGGACCCCTTTTTACACATTGCGGGAGCCAGGACCCCTTTTTACACATTGCTGCAGCCGGGACCCCTTTTTACACATTGCGGCAGCTAGTCCCCCTTTTTACACATTGCGGCAGCCAGGACCCCATTTTACACATTGCGGCAGCCAGTCCCCCTTTTTACACATTGCGGCAGCCAGGACACCTTTTTACACATTGCGGCAGCCAGTCCCCCTTTTTACACATTGCGGCAGCCAGGACCCCTTTTTACACATTGCGGCAGCCAGGACCCCATTTTACACATTGCGGCAGCCCGTCCCCCTTTTTACACATTGCGGCAGCCAGGTCCCCTTTTTACACATTGCGGCAGCCAGGACCACTTTTTACACATTGCGGCAGCCAGTCCCCCTTTTTACACATTGCGGCAGCCAGGCCCCCTTTTTACACATTGCGGGAGCCAGGACCCCTTTTTACACATTGCGGCAGCCAGGACCCCCTTTTTACACATTGCGGGAGCCAGGACCCCTTTTTACACATTGCGGGAGCCAGGACCCCTTTTTACACATTGCGGGAGCCAGGACCACTTTTTACACATTGCGGCAGATGGGACTCCTTTTTACACATTGCGGCAGACGGGACCCCTTTTTACACATTGCGGGAGCCAGAACCCCTATTTACACATTGCGGCAGACAGGACCCCTTTTTACACATTGCGGCAGACAGGACCCCTTTTTACACATTGCGGCAGACGGGACCCCTTTTTACACATTGCGGCAGACGGGACCCCTTCTTACACATTGCGGCAGCCGGGACCCCTTTTTACACATTGCGGCAGACGGGACCCCTTTTTACACATTGCGGCAGACGGGACCCCTTTTTACACATTGCGGCAGACGGGACCCCTTTTTACACATTGCGGCAGACGGGACCCCTTTTTACACATTGCGGCAGACGGGACCCCTTTTTACACATTGCGGCAGACGGGACCCCTTTTTACACATTGCGGCAGCTGGGACCCCTTTTTACACATTGCGGCAGCCAGACCCCCTTTTTACACATTGCGGCAGCTAGTCCCCCTTTTTACACATTGCGGCAGCCAGGACCCCATTTTACACATTGCGGCAGCCAGTCCCCCTTTATATACATTGCGGCAGCCAGTACCCCTTTTTACACATTGCGGCAGCCAGTACCACTTTTTACACATTGCGGCAGCCAGGACTACTTTTTACACATTGCGGCAGCCAGGACCCCATTTTACACATTGCGGCAGCCAGTCCCCCTTTTTACACATTGCGGCAGCCAGGCCACCTTTTTACACATTGCGGGAGCCAGGACCCCCTTTTTACACATTGCGGGAGCCAGGACCCCTTTTTACACATTGCGGGAGCCGGGACCCCTTTTTACACATTGCGGCAGACGGGACCCCTTTTTACACATTGCGGCAGCCGGGACCCCTTTTTACACATTGCGGCAGCCCGGACCCCTTTTTACACATTGCGGCAGACGGGACCCCTTTTTACACATTGCGGCAGCCGGGACCCCTTTTTACACATTGCGGCAGACGGGACCCCTTTTTACACATTGCGGGAGCCAGGACCCCTTTTTACACATTGCGGCAGACAGGACCCCATTTTACACATTGCGGCAGACAGGACCCCTTTTTACACATTGCGGCAGACGGGACCCCTTCTTACACATTGCGGTAGCCAGGACCCCTTTTTACACATTGCGGCAGACGGGACCTCTTTTTACACATTGCGGCAGACGGGACCCCTTTTTACACATTGCGGCAGATGGGACCCCTTTTTACACATTGCGGCAGATGGGACCCCTTTTTACACATTGCGGCAGATGGGACCCCTTTTTACACATTGCGGGAGCCAGGCCCCCTTTTTACACGTTGCGGGAGCCAGGACCCCTTTTTACACATTGCGGCAGATGGGACCCCTTTTTACACATTGCGGCAGCCGGGACCCCTTTTTACACATTGCGGCAGCCAGGCCCCCTTTTTACACATTGCGGCAGCCAGGACCCCTTTTTACACATTGCGGCAGCCGGGCCCCCTTTTTACAAATTGCGGGAGCCGGGACCCCTTTTTACACATTGCGGGAGCCGGGACCCCTTTTTACACATTGCGGCAGACGGGACCCCTTTTTACACATTGCGGCAGACGGGACCCCTTTTTACACATTGCGGCAGACGGGACCCCTTTTTACACATTGCGGCAGACGGGACCCCTTTTTACACATTGCGGGAGCCGGGACCCCTTTTTACACATTGCGGCAGACGGGACCCCTTTTTACACATTGCGGCAGAAGAGACCCCTTTTTACACATTGCGGCAGACGGGACCCCTTTTTACACATTGCGGCAGACGGGACCCCTTTTTACACATTGCGGCAGCCGGGACCCCTTTTTACACATTGCGGCAGCCCGGACCCCTTTTTACACATTGCGGCAGACGGGACCCCTTTTTACACATTGCGGCAGCCGGGACCCCTTTTTACACATTGCGGCAGACGGGACCCCTTTTTACACATTGCGGCAGACGGGACCCCTTTTTACACATTGCGGGAGCCAGGACCCCTTTTTACACATTGCGGCAGACGGGACCCCTTTTTACACATTGCGGCAGACGGGACCCCTTTTTACACATTGCGGCAGACGGGACCCCTTTTTACACATTGCGGGAGCCGGGACCCCTTTTTACACATTGCGGCAGACGGGACCCCTTTTTACACATTGCGGCAGAAGAGACCCCTTTTTACACATTGCGGCAGACGGGACCCCTTTTTACACATTGCGGCAGACGGGACCCCTTTTTACACATTGCGGCAGCCGGGACCCCTTTTTACACATTGCGGCAGCCCGGACCCCTTTTTACACATTGCGGCAGACGGGACCCCTTTTTACACATTGCGGCAGCCGGGACCCCTTTTTACACATTGCGGCAGACGGGACCCCTTTTTACACATTGCGGGAGCCAGGACCCCTTTTTACACATTGCGGCAGACAGGACCCCATTTTACACATTGCGGCAGACAGGACCCCTTTTTACACATTGCGGCAGCCGGGACCCCTTTTTACACATTGCGGCAGACGGGACCCCTTTTTACACATTGCGGCAGCCGGTACCCCTTTTTACACATTGCGGCAGACGGGACCCCTTTTTACACATTGCGGCAGACAGGACCCCATTTTACACATTGCGGCAGACAGGACCCCTTTTTACACATTGCGGCAGACAGGACCCCTTTTTACACATTGCGACAGCTAGTCCCCCTTTTTACACATTGTGGGAGCCAGGACCCCTTTTTACACATTGCGGCAGACGGGACCCCTTTTTACACATTGCGGGAGCCAGGACCCCTTTTTACACATTGCGGCAGACGGGACCCCTTTTTACACATTGCGGCAGCCGGGACCCCTTTTTACACATTGCGGCAGACGGGACCCCTTTTTACACATTGCGGCAGCCAGGCCCCCTTTTTACACATTGCGGGAGCCATGACCCCTTTTTACACATTGCGGCAGACAGGACCCCATTTTACACATTGCGGCAGACAGGACCCCTTTTTACACATTGCGGCAGACAGAACCCCTTTTTACACATTGCGGCAGACAGGACCCCTTTTTACACATTGCGGCAGACAGGACCCCTTTTTACACATTGCAGCAGCCATGCCCCCTTTTTACACATTGCAGCAGCCAGGACACCTTTTTACACATTGCGGCAGCAAGTCCCCCTTTTTACACATTGCGGCAGCCAGGCCCCCTTTTTACACATTGCGGCAGCCAGGACCACTTTTTACACATTGCGGCAGCCAGGACCACTTTTTACACATTGCGGCAGACAGGACCCCTTTTTACACATTGCGGCAGACAGGACCCCATTTTACACATTGCGGCAGACAGGACCCCTTTTTACACATTGCGGCAGACAGGACCCCTTTTTACACATTGCGACAGCTAGTCCCCCTTTTTACACATTGTGGGAGCCAGGACCCCTTTTTACACATTGCGGCAGACGGGACCCCTTTTTACACATTGCGGGAGCCAGGACCCCTTTTTACACATTGCGGCAGACAGGACCCCTTTTTACACATTGCGGCAGACAGGACCCCATTTTACACATTGCGGCAGACAGGACCCCTTTTTACACATTGCGGCAGACAGGACCCCTTTTTACACATTGCGACAGCTAGTCCCCCTTTTTACACATTGTGGGAGCCAGGACCCCTTTTTACACATTGCGGCAGACGGGACCCCTTTTTACACATTGCGGGAGCCAGGACCCCTTTTTACACATTGCGGCAGACGGGACCCCTTTTTACACATTGCGGCAGCCGGGACCCCTTTTTACACATTGCGGCAGACGGGACCCCTTTTTACACATTGCGGCAGCCAGGCCCCCTTTTTACACATTGCGGGAGCCAGGACCCCTTTTTACACATTGCGGCAGACAGGACCCCATTTTACACATTGCGGCAGACAGGACCCCTTTTTACACATTGCGGCAGACAGAACCCCTTTTTACACATTGCGGCAGCCAGGACCCCATTTTACACATTGCGGCAGCCAGTCCCCCTTTTTACACATTGCGGCAGCCAGGCCCCCTTTTTACACATTGCGGGAGCCAGGACCCCTTTTTACACATTGCGGCAGCCAGGACCCCCTTTTTACACATTGCGGGAGCCAGGACCCCTTTTTACACATTGCGGGAGCCGGGACCCCTTTTTACACAGTGCGGCAGATGGGACCCCTTTTTACACATTGCGGCAGACGGGACCCCTTTTTACACATTGCGGCAGACGGGACCCCTTTTTACACATTGCGGCAGACGGGACCCCTTCTTACACATTGCGGTAGCCAGGACCCCTTTTTACACATTGCGGCAGACGGGACCTCTTTTTACACATTGCGGCAGACGGGACCCCTTTTTACACATTGCGGCAGATGGGACCCCTTTTTACACATTGCGGCAGACGGGACCCCTTTTTACACATTGCGGCAGACGGGACCCCTTTTTACACATTGCGGCAGACGGGACCCCTTTTTACACATTGCGGCAGACGGGACCCCTTTTTACACATTGCGGCAGACGGGACCACTTTTTACACATTGCGGCAGACGGGACCCCTTTTTACACATTGCGGCAGACGGGACCCCTTTTTACACATTGCGGCAGTCGGGACCCCTTTTTACACATTGCGGCAGTCGGGACCCCTTTTTACACATTGCGGCAGACGAGACCCCTTTTTACACATTGCGGCAGCCGGGACCCCTTTTTACACATTGCGGCAGACGGGACCGCTTTTTACACATTGCGGCAGCCAGGCCCCCTTTTTACACGTTGCGGGAGCCAGGACCCCTTTTTACACATTGCGGCAGCCAGGACCCCTTTTTATACATTGCGGGAGCCAGGACCCCTTTTTACACATTGCGGCAGACAGGACCCCTTTTTACACATTGCGGCAGACAGGACTTCTTTTTACACATTGCGGGATCCGGGACCCCTTTTTACACATTGCGGCAGCCGGGACCCCTTTTTACACATTGCGGCAGACGGGACCCCTTTTTACACATTGCGGCAGACGGGACCCCTTTTTACACATTGCGGCAGACGGGACCCCTTTTTACACATTGCGGCAGCCGGGACCCCTTTTTACACATTGCGGCAGCCGGGACCCCTTTTTACACATTGCGGAAGCCGGGACCCCTTTTTACACATTGCGGCAGCCGGGACCCCTTTTTACACATTGCGGCAGCCAGGCCCCCTTTTTACACATTGGGCAGCCAGGACCCCTTTTTACACATTGCGGCAGCCGGGCCCCCTTTTTACAAATTGCGGGAGCCGGGACCCCTTTTTACACATTGCGGGAGCCGGGACCCCTTTTTACACATTGCGGCAGACGGGACCCCTTTTTACACATTGCGGCAGACGGGACCCCTTTTTACACATTGCGGCAGACGGGACCCCTTTTTACACATTGCGGGAGCCGGGACCCCTTTTTACACATTGCGGCAGACGGGACCCCTTTTTACACATTGCGGCAGAAGAGACCCCTTTTTACACATTGCGGCAGACGGGACCCCTTTTTACACATTGCGGCAGACGGGACCCCTTTTTACACATTGCGGCAGCCGGGACCCCTTTTTACACATTGCGGCAGCCCGGACCCCTTTTTACACATTGCGGCAGACGGGACCCCTTTTTACACATTGCGGCAGCCGGGACCCCTTTTTACACATTGCGGCAGACGGGACCCCTTTTTACACATTGCGGGAGCCAGGACCCCTTTTTACACATTGCGGCAGACAGGACCCCATTTTACACATTGCGGCAGACAGGACCCCTTTTTACACATTGCGGCAGACGGGACCCCTTCTTACACATTGCGGTAGCCAGGACCCCTTTTTACACATTGCGGCAGACGGGACCTCTTTTTACACATTGCGGCAGACGGGACCCCTTTTTACACATTGCGGCAGATGGGACCCCTTTTTACACATTGCGGCAGATGGGACCCCTTTTTACACATTGCGGCAGATGGGACCCCTTTTTACACATTGCGGGAGCCAGGCCCCCTTTTTACACGTTGCGGGAGCCAGGACCCCTTTTTACACATTGCGGCAGATGGGACCCCTTTTTACACATTGCGGCAGCCGGGACCCCTTTTTACACATTGCGGCAGCCAGGCCCCCTTTTTACACATTGCGGCAGCCAGGACCCCTTTTTACACATTGCGGCAGCCGGGCCCCCTTTTTACAAATTGCGGGAGCCGGGACCCCTTTTTACACATTGCGGGAGCCGGGACCCCTTTTTACACATTGCGGCAGACGGGACCCCTTTTTACACATTGCGGCAGAAGAGACCCCTTTTTACACATTGCGGCAGACGGGACCCCTTTTTACACATTGCGGCAGACGGGACCCCTTTTTACACATTGCGGCAGCCGGGACCCCTTTTTACACATTGCGGCAGCCCGGACACCTTTTTACACATTGCGGCAGACGGGACCCCTTTTTACACATTGCGGCAGCCGGGACCCCTTTTTACACATTGCGGCAGACGGGACCCCTTTTTACACATTGCGGGAGCCAGGACCCCTTTTTACACATTGCGGCAGACAGGACCCCATTTTACACATTGCGGCAGACAGGACCCCTTTTTACACATTGCGGCAGACGGGACCCCTTCTTACACATTGCGGTAGCCAGGACCCCTTTTTACACATTGCGGCAGACGGGACCTCTTTTTACACATTGCGGCAGACGGGACCCCTTTTTACACATTGCGGCAGATGGGACCCCTTTTTACACATTGCGGCAGATGGGACCCCTTTTTACACATTGCGGCAGATGGGACCCCTTTTTACACATTGCGGGAGCCAGGCCCCCTTTTTACACGTTGCGGGAGCCAGGACCCCTTTTTACACATTGCGGCAGATGGGACCCCTTTTTACACATTGCGGCAGCCGGGACCCCTTTTTACACATTGCGGCAGCCAGGCCCCCTTTTTACACATTGCGGCAGCCAGGACCCCTTTTTACACATTGCGGCAGCCGGGCCCCCTTTTTACAAATTGCGGGAGCCGGGACCCCTTTTTACACATTGCGGGAGCCGGGACCCCTTTTTACACATTGCGGCAGACGGGACCCCTTTTTACACATTGCGGCAGACGGGACCCCTTTTTACACATTGCGGCAGACGGGACCCCTTTTTACACATTGCGGCAGACGGGACCCCTTTTTACACATTGCGGGAGCCGGGACCCCTTTTTACACATTGCGGCAGACGGGACCCCTTTTTACACATTGCGGCAGAAGAGACCCCTTTTTACACATTGCGGCAGACGGGACCCCTTTTTACACATTGCGGCAGACGGGACCCCTTTTTACACATTGCGGCAGCCGGGACCCCTTTTTACACATTGCGGCAGCCCGGACCCCTTTTTACACATTGCGGCAGACGGGACCCCTTTTTACACATTGCGGCAGCCGGGACCCCTTTTTACACATTGCGGCAGACGGGACCCCTTTTTACACATTGCGGGAGCCGGGACCCCTTTTTACACATTGCGGCAGACAGGACCCCATTTTACACATTGCGGCAGACAGGACCCCTTTTTACACATTGCGGCAGCCGGGACCCCTTTTTACACATTGCGGCAGACGGGACCCCTTTTTACACATTGCGGCAGCCGGGACCCCTTTTTACACATTGCGGCAGACGGGACCCCTTTTTACACATTGCGGCAGACAGGACCCCATTTTACACATTGCGGCAGACAGGACCCCATTTTACACATTGCGGCAGACAGGACCCCTTTTTACACATTGCGGCAGACAGGACCCCTTTTTACACATTGCGACAGCTAGTCCCCCTTTTTACACATTGTGGGAGCCAGGACCCCTTTTTACACATTGCGGCAGACGGGACCACTTTTTACACATTGCGGCAGCCAGGACCACTTTTTACACATTGCGGCAGCCAGTCCCCCTTTTTACACATTGCGGCAGCCAGGCCCCCTTTTTACACAATGCGGGAGCCAGGACCCCTTTTTACACATTGCGGCAGCCAGGACCCCCTTTTTACACATTGCGGGAGCCAGGACCCCTTTTTACACATTGCGGGAGCCGGGATCCCTTTTTACACATTGCGGCAGATGGGACCCCTTTTTACACATTGCGGCAGACGGGACCCCTTTTTACACATTGCGGCAGCCGGGACCCCTTTTTACACATTGCGGCAGACGGGACCCCTTTTTACACATTGCGGCAGACGGGACCACTTTTTACACATTGCGGCAGACGGGACCCCTTCTTACACATTGCGGCAGACGGGACCCCTTCTTACACATTGCGGTAGCCAGGACCCCTTTTTACACATTGCGGCAGACGGGACCCCTTTTTACACATTGCGGCAGCCGGGACCCCTTTTTACACATTGCGGCAGCCGGGACCCCTTTTTACACATTGCGGCAGCAGGGACCCCTTTTTACACATTGCGGCAGACGGGACCCCTTTTTACACATTGCGGCAGCCGGGCCCCCTTTTTACACATTGCGGCAGCCGGGACCCCTTTTTACACATTGCGGGAGCCTGGACCCCTTTTTACACATTGCGGGAGCCGGGACCCCTTTTTACACATTGCGGCAGTCGGGACCCCTTTTTACACATTGCGGCAGACGAGACCCCTTTTTACACATTGCGGCAGCCGGGACCCCTTTTTACACATTGCGGGAGCCGGGACCCCTTTTTACACATTGCGGCAGACGGGACCCCTTTTTACACATTGCGGCAGAAGAGACCCCTTTTTACACATTGCGGCAGACGGGACCCCTTTTTACACATTGCGGCAGACGGGACCCCTTTTTACACATTGCGGGAGCCGGGACCCCTTTTTACACATTGCGGCAGACGGGACCCCTTTTTACACATTGCGGCAGACGGGACCCCTTTTTACACATTGCGGGAGCCGGGACCCCTTTTTACACATTGCGGCAGACGGGACCCCTTTTTACACATTGCGGGAGCCGGGACCCCTTTTTACACATTGCGGCAGACGAGACCCCTTTTTACACATTGCGGCAGACGGGACCCCTTTTTACACATTGCGGGAGCCGGGACCCCTTTTTACACATTGCGGCAGACGGGACCCCTTTTTACACATTGCGGCAGAACAGACCCCTTTTTACACATTGCGGGAGCCGGGACCCCTTTTTACACATTGCGGCAGACGAGACCCCTTTTTACACATTGCGGCAGACGGGACCCCTTTTTACACATTGCGGGAGCCAGGACCCCTTTTTACACATTGCGGCAGACAGGACCCCATTTTACACATTGCGGCAGACAGGACCCCTTTTTACACATTGCGGCAGACGGGACCCCTTCTTACACATTGCGGTAGCCAGGACCCCTTTTTACACATTGCGGCAGACGGGACCTCTTTTTACACATTGCGGCAGACGGGACCCCTTTTTACACATTGCGGCAGATGGGACCCCTTTTTACACATTGCGGCAGATGGGACCCCTTTTTACACATTGCGGCAGATGGGACCCCTTTTTACACATTGCGGGAGCCAGGCCCCCTTTTTACACGTTGCGGGAGCCAGGACCCCTTTTTACACATTGCGGCAGATGGGACCCCTTTTTACACATTGCGGCAGCCGGGACCCCTTTTTACACATTGCGGCAGCCAGGCCCCCTTTTTACACATTGCGGCAGCCAGGACCCCTTTTTACACATTGCGGCAGCCGGGCCCCCTTTTTACAAATTGCGGGAGCCGGGACCCCTTTTTACACATTGCGGGAGCCGGGACCCCTTTTTACACATTGCGGCAGACGGGACCCCTTTTTACACATTGCGGCAGACGGGACCCCTTTTTACACATTGCGGCAGACGGGACCCCTTTTTACACATTGCGGCAGACGGGACCCCTTTTTACACATTGCGGGAGCCGGGACCCCTTTTTACACATTGCGGCAGACGGGACCCCTTTTTACACATTGCGGCAGAAGAGACCCCTTTTTACACATTGCGGCAGACGGGACCCCTTTTTACACATTGCGGCAGACGGGACCCCTTTTTACACATTGCGGCAGCCGGGACCCCTTTTTACACATTGCGGCAGCCCGGACCCCTTTTTACACATTGCGGCAGACGGGACCCCTTTTTACACATTGCGGCAGACGGGACCCCTTTTTACACATTGCGGGAGCCGGGACCCCTTTTTACACATTGCGGCAGACAGGACCCCATTTTACACATTGCGGCAGACAGGACCCCTTTTTACACATTGCGGCAGCCGGGACCCCTTTTTACACATTGCGGCAGACGGGACCCCTTTTTACACATTGCGGCAGCCGGGACCCCTTTTTACACATTGCGGCAGACGGGACCCCTTTTTACACATTGCGGCAGACAGGACCCCATTTTACACATTGCGGCAGACAGGACCCCTTTTTACACATTGCGGCAGACAGGACCCCTTTTTACACATTGCGACAGCTAGTCCCCCTTTTTACACATTGTGGGAGCCAGGACCCCTTTTTACACATTGCGGCAGACGGGACCCCTTTTTACACATTGCGGGAGCCAGGACCCCTTTTTACACATTGCGGCAGACGGGACCCCTTTTTACACATTGCGGCAGCCGGGACCCCTTTTTACACATTGCGGCAGACGGGACCCCTTTTTACACATTGCGGCAGCCAGGCCCCCTTTTTACACAATGCGGGAGCCAGGACCCCTTTTTACACATTGCGGCAGACAGGACCCCATTTTACACATTGCGGCAGACAGGACCCCTTTTTACACATTGCGGCAGACAGAACCCCTTTTTACACATTGCGGCAGACAGGACCCCTTTTTACACATTGCGGCAGACAGGACCCCTTTTTACACATTGCAGCAGCCATGCCCCCTTTTTACACATTGCAGCAGCCAGGACACCTTTTTACACATTGCGGCAGCAAGTCCCCCTTTTTACACATTGCGGCAGACAGGACCCCTTTTTACACATTGCGGCAGCCAGGACCACTTTTTACACATTGCGGCAGCCAGGACCCCCTTTTTACACATTGCGGGAGCCAGGACCCCTTTTTACACATTGCGGGAGCCGGGATCCCTTTTTACACATTGCGGCAGATGGGACCCCTTTTTACACATTGCGGCAGACGGGACCCCTTTTTACACATTGCGGCAGCCGGGACCCCTTTTTACACATTGCGGCAGACGGGACCCCTTTTTACACATTGCGGCAGACGGGACCACTTTTTACACATTGCGGCAGACGGGACCCCTTCTTACACATTGCGGCAGACGGGACCCCTTCTTACACATTGCGGTAGCCAGGACCCCTTTTTACACATTGCGGCAGACGGGACCCCTTTTTACACATTGCGGCAGCCGGGACCCCTTTTTACACATTGCGGCAGCCGGGACCCCTTTTTACACATTGCGGCAGCAGGGACCCCTTTTTACACATTGCGGCAGACGGGACCCCTTTTTACACATTGCGGCAGCCGGGCCCCCTTTTTACACATTGCGGCAGCCGGGACCCCTTTTTACACATTGCGGGAGCCGGGACCCCTTTTTACACATTGCGGGAGCCGGGACCCCTTTTTACACATTGCGGCAGTCGGGACCCCTTTTTACACATTGCGGCAGACGAGACCCCTTTTTACACATTGCGGCAGACGGGACCACTTTTTACACATTGCGGCAGACGGGACCCCTTCTTACACATTGCGGTAGCCAGGACCCCTTTTTACACATTGCGGCAGACGGGACCCCTTTTTACACATTGCGGCAGCCGGGACCCCTTTTTACACATTGCGGCAGACGGGACCCCTTTTTACACATTGCGGCAGACGGGACCACTTTTTACACATTGCGGCAGACGGGACCCCTTCTTACACATTGCGGCAGACGGGACCCCTTCTTACACATTGCGGTAGCCAGGACCCCTTTTTACACATTGCGGCAGACGGGACCCCTTTTTACACATTGCGGCAGCCGGGACCCCTTTTTACACATTGCGGGAGCCGGGACCCCTTTTTACACATTGCGGCAGTCGGGACCCCTTTTTACACATTGCGGCAGACGAGACCCCTTTTTACACATTGCGGCAGCCGGGACCCCTTTTTACACATTGCGGGAGCCGGGACCCCCTTTTTACACATTGCGGCAGACGGGACCCCTTTTTACACATTGCGGCAGAAGAGACCCCTTTTTACACATTGCGGCAGACGGGACCCCTTTTTACACATTGCGGCAGACGGGACCCCTTTTTACACATTGCGGGAGCCGGGACCCCTTTTTACACATTGCGGCAGACGGGACCCCTTTTTACACATTGCGGCAGACGGGACCCCTTTTTACACATTGCGGGAGCCGGGACCCCTTTTTACACATTGCGGCAGACGGGACCCCTTTTTACACATTGCGGGAGCCGGGACCCCTTTTTACACATTGCGGCAGACGAGACCCCTTTTTACACATTGCGGCAGACGGGACCCCTTTTTACACATTGCGGGAGCCGGGACCCCTTTTTACACATTGCGGCAGACGGGACCCCTTTTTACACATTGCGGCAGAACAGACCCCTTTTTACACATTGCGGCAGACGGGACCCCTTTTTACACATTGCGGCAGACGGGACCCCTTTTAACACATTGCGGCAGCCGGGACCCCTTTTTACACATTGCGGCAGCCCGGACCCCTTTTTACACATTGCGGCAGACGGGACCCCTTTTTACACATTGCGGCAGCCGGGACCCCTTTTTACACATTGCGGCAGACGGGACCCCTTTTTACACATTGCGGGAGCCGGGACCCCTTTTTACACATTGCGGCAGACAGGACCCCATTTTACACATTGCGGCAGACAGGACCCCTTTTTACACATTGCGGCAGCCGGGACCCCTTTTTACACATTGCGGCAGACGGGACCCCTTTTTACACATTGCGGCAGCCGGGACCCCTTTTTACACATTGCGGCAGACGGGACCCCTTTTTACACATTGCGGCAGACAGGACCCCATTTTACACATTGCGGCAGACAGGACCCCTTTTTACACATTGCGGCAGACAGGACCCCTTTTTACACAATGCGGGAGCCAGGACCCCTTTTTACACATTGTGGGAGCCAGGACCCCTTTTTACACATTGCGGCAGACGGGACCCCTTTTTACACATTGCGGGAGCCAGGACCCCTTTTTACACATTGCGGCAGACGGGACCCCTTTTTACACATTGCGGCAGCCGGGACCCCTTTTTACACATTGCGGCAGACGGGACCCCTTTTTACACATTGCGGCAGCCAGGCCCCCTTTTTACACAATGCGGGAGCCAGGACCCCTTTTTACACATTGCGGCAGACAGGACCCCTTTTTACACATTGCGGCAGACAGGACCCCATTTTACACATTGCGGCAGACAGGACCCCTTTTTACACATTGCGGCAGACAGAACCCCTTTTTACACATTGCTGCAGACAGGACCCCTTTTTACACATTGCGGCAGACAGGACCCCTTTTTACACATTGCAGCAGCCATGCCCCCTTTTTACACATTGCAGCAGCCAGGACACCTTTTTACACATTGCGGCAGCAAGTCCCCCTTTTTACACATTGCGGCAGACAGGACCCCTTTTTACACATTGCGGCAGCCAGGACCACTTTTTACACATTGCGGCAGCCAGGACCACTTTTTACACATTGCGGCAGCCAGTCCCCCTTTTTACACATTGCGGCAGCCAGGCCCCCTTTTTACACAATGCGGGAGCCAGGACCCCTTTTTACACATTGCGGCAGCCAGGACCCCCTTTTTACACATTGCGGGAGCCAGGACCCCTTTTTACACATTGCGGGAGCCGGGATCCCTTTTTACACATTGCGGCAGATGGGACCCCTTTTTACACATTGCGGCAGACGGGACCCCTTTTTACACATTGCGGCAGCCGGGACCCCTTTTTACACATTGCGGCAGACGGGACCCCTTTTTACACATTGCGGCAGACGGGACCACTTTTTACACATTGCGGCAGACGGGACCCCTTCTTACACATTGCGGCAGACGGGACCCCTTCTTACACATTGCGGTAGCCAGGACCCCTTTTTACACATTGCGGCAGACGGGACCCCTTTTTACACATTGCGGCAGCCGGGACCCCTTTTTACACATTGCGGCAGCCGGGACCCCTTTTTACACATTGCGGGAGCCGGGACCCCTTTTTACACATTGCGGGAGCCGGGACCCCTTTTTACACATTGCGGCAGTCGGGACCCCTTTTTACACATTGCGGCAGACGAGACCCCTTTTTACACATTGCGGCAGACGGGACCCCTTTTTACACATTGCGGCAGCCGGGACCCCTTTTTACACATTGCGGCAGCCGGGACCCCTTTTTACACATTGCGGCAGCCGTGACCCCTTTTTACACATTGCGGCAGACGGGACCCCTTTTTACACATTGCGGCAGACGGGACCCCTTTTAACACATTGCGGCAGCCGGGACCCCTTTTTACACATTGCGGCAGCCCGGACCCCTTTTTACACATTGCGGCAGACGGGACCCCTTTTTACACATTGCGGCAGCCGGGACCCCTTTTTACACATTGCGGCAGACGGGACCCCTTTTTACACATTGCGGGAGCCGGGACCCCTTTTTACACATTGCGGCAGACAGGACCCCATTTTACACATTGTGGGAGCCAGGACCCCTTTTTACACATTGCGGCAGACGGGACCCCTTTTTACACATTGCGGGAGCCAGGACCCCTTTTTACACATTGCGGCAGACGGGACCCCTTTTTACACATTGCGGCAGCCGGGACCCCTTTTTACACATTGCGGCAGACGGGACCCCTTTTTACACATTGCGGCAGCCAGGCCCCCTTTTTACACAATGCGGGAGCCAGGACCCCTTTTTACACATTGCGGCAGACAGGACCCCATTTTACACATTGCGGCAGACAGGACCCCTTTTTACACATTGCGGCAGACAGAACCCCTTTTTACACATTGCGGCAGACAGGACCCCTTTTTACACATTGCGGCAGACAGGACCCCTTTTTACACATTGCAGCAGCCATGCCCCCTTTTTACACATTGCAGCAGCCAGGACACCTTTTTACACATTGCGGCAGCAAGTCCCCCTTTTTACACATTGCGGCAGACAGGACCCCTTTTTACACATTGCGGCAGCCAGGACCACTTTTTACACATTGCGGCAGCCAGGACCACTTTTTACACATTGCGGCAGACGGGACCCCTTTTTACACATTGCGGCAGCCGGGACCCCTTTTTACACATTGCGGCAGCCGGGACCCCTTTTTACACATTGCGGCAGCAGGGACCCCTTTTTACACATTGCGGCAGACGGGACCCCTTTTTACACATTGCGGCAGCCGGGCCCCCTTTTTACACATTGCGGCAGCCGGGACCCCTTTTTACACATTGCGGGAGCCGGGACCCCTTTTTACACATTGCGGGAGCCGGGACCCCTTTTTACACATTGCGGCAGTCGGGACCCCTTTTTACACATTGCGGCAGACGAGACCCCTTTTTACACATTGCGGCAGACGGGACCCCTTTTTACACATTGCGGCAGCCGGGACCCCTTTTTACACATTGCGGCAGCCGGGACCCCTTTTTACACATTGCGGCAGCCGTGACCCCTTTTTACACATTGCGGCAGACGGGACCCCTTTTTACACATTGCGGCAGACGGGACCCCTTTTTACACATTGCGGCAGACGGGACCCCTTTTTACACATTGCGGCAGACGGGACCCCTTTTTACACATTGCGTCAGACAGGACCCCATTTTACACATTGCGGCAGACAGGACCCCTTTTTACACATTGCTGCAGCTAGTCCCCCTTTTTACACATTGCGGGAGCCAGGACCCCTTTTTACACATTGCGGCAGACGGGACCCCTTTTTACACATTGCGGCAGACGGGACCCCTTTTTACACATTGCGGCAGACGGGACCCCTTTTTACACATTGCGGCAGACGGGACCCCTTTTTACACATTGCGGCAGCCAGGCCCCCTTTTTACACATTGCGGCAGACAGGACCCCATTTTACACATTGCGGCAGACAGGACCCCATTTTACACATTGCGGCAGACAGGACCCCTTTTTACACATTGCGGCAGACAGGACCCCTTTTTACACATTGCGGCAGACAGGACCCCTTTTTACACATTGCGGCAGCCACGCCCCCTTTTTACACATTGCAGCAGCCAGGACCCCTTTTTACACATTGCGGCAGCCAGGACCCCATTTTACACATTGCGGCAGACAGGACCCCTTTTTACACATTGCGGCAGACAGGACCCCTTTTTACACATTGCGGCAGACGGGACCTCTTCTTACACATTGCGGCAGACGGGACCCCTTTTTACACATTGCGGCAGATGGGACCCCTTTTTACACATTGCGGCAGATGGGACCCCTTTTTACACATTGCGGCAGATGGGACCCCTTTTTACACATTGCGGCAGCCGGGACCCCTTTTTACACATTGCGGCAGACGGGACCGCTTTTTACACATTGCGGCAGCCAGGCCCCCTTTTTACACGTTGCGGGAGCCAGGACCCCTTTTTACACATTGCGGCAGCCGGGACCCCTTTTTACACATTGCGGAAGCCGGGACCCCTTTTTACACATTGCGGCAGCCGGGACCCCTTTTTACACATTGCGGCAGCCAGGCCCCCTTTTTACACATTGCGGCAGCCAGGACCCCTTTTTACACATTGCGGCAGCCGGGCCCCCTTTTTACAAATTGCGGGAGCCGGGACCCCTTTTTACACATTGCGGGAGCCGGGACCCCTTTTTACACATTGCGGCAGACGGGACCCCTTTTTACACATTGCGGCAGACGGGACCCCTTTTTACACATTGCGGCAGACGGGACCCCTTTTTACACATTGCGGGAGCCGGGACCCCTTTTTACACATTGCGGCAGACGGGACCCCTTTTTACACATTGCGGCAGAAGAGACCCCTTTTTACACATTGCGGCAGACGGGACCCCTTTTTACACATTGCGGCAGACGGGACCCCTTTTTACACATTGCGGCAGCCGGGACCCCTTTTTACACATTGCGGCAGCCCGGACCCCTTTTTACACATTGCGGCAGACGGGACCCCTTTTTACACATTGCGGCAGCCGGGACCCCTTTTTACACATTGCGGCAGACAGGACCCCTTTTTACACATTGCGGCAGACAGGACCCCTTTTTACACATTGCGACAGCTAGTCCCCCTTTTTACACATTGTGGGAGCCAGGACCCCTTTTTACACATTGCGGCAGACGGGACCCCTTTTTACACATTGCGGGAGCCAGGACCCCTTTTTACACATTGCGGCAGACGGGACCCCTTTTTACACATTGCGGCAGCCGGGACCCCTTTTTACACATTGCGGCAGACGGGACCCCTTTTTACACATTGCGGCAGCCAGGCCCCCTTTTTACACATTGCGGGAGCCAGGACCCCTTTTTACACATTGCGGCAGACAGGACCCCATTTTACACATTGCGGCAGACAGGACCCCTTTTTACACATTGCGGCAGACGGGACCCCTTTTTACACATTGCGGCAGACGGGACCCCTTTTTACACATTGCGGCAGCCAGGCCCCCTTTTTACACATTGCGGGAGCCAGGACCCCTTTTTACACATTGCGGCAGACGGGACCCCTTTTTACACATTGCGGCAGACGGGACCCCTTTTTACACATTGCGGCAGACGGGACCACTTTTTACACATTGCGGCAGACGGGACCCTTTTTTACACATTGCGGCAGACGGGACCCCTTTTTACACATGGCGGCAGACGGGACCCCTTTTTACACATTGCGGCAGACGGGACCCCTTTTTACACATTGCGGCAGACGGGACCCCTTTTTACACATTGCGACAGACGGGACCCCTTTTTACACATTGCGGCAGACGGGACCCCTTTTTACACATTGCGGCAGACGGGACCCCTTTTTACACATTGCGTCAGACAGGACCCCATTTTACACATTGCGGCAGACAGGACCCCTTTTTACACATTGCTGCAGCTAGTCCCCCTTTTTACACATTGCGGGAGCCAGGACCCCTTTTTACACATTGCGGCAGACGGGACCCCTTTTTACACATTGCGGCAGACGGGACCCCTTTTTACACATTGCGGCAGACGGGACCCCTTTTTACACATTGCGGCAGACGGGACCCCTTTTTACACATTGCGGCAGCCAGGCCCCCTTTTTACACATTGCGGCAGACAGGACCCCATTTTACACATTGCGGCAGACAGGACCCCATTTTACACATTGCGGCAGACAGGACCCCTTTTTACACATTGCGGCAGACAGGACCCCTTTTTACACATTGCGGCAGACAGGACCCCTTTTTACACATTGCGGCAGCCACGCCCCCTTTTTACACATTGCAGCAGCCAGGACCCCTTTTTACACATTGCGGCAGCCAGGACCCCATTTTACACATTGCGGCAGACAGGACCCCTTTTTACACATTGCGGCAGACAGGACCCCTTTTTACACATTGCGGCAGACGGGACCTCTTTTTACACATTGCGGCAGACGGGACCCCTTTTTACACATTGCGGCAGATGGGACCCCTTTTTACACATTGCGGCAGATGGGACCCCTTTTTACACATTGCGGCAGATGGGACCCCTTTTTACACATTGCGGCAGACGGGACCCCTTTTTACACATTGCGGCAGACGGGACCCCTTTTTACACATTGCGGCAGACGGGACCCCTTTTTACACATGGCGGCAGACGGGACCCCTTTTTACACATTGCGGCAGACGGGACCCCTTTTTACACATTGCGGCAGACGGGACCCCTTTTTACACATTGCGGCAGACGGGACCCCTTTTTACACATTGCGGCAGACGGGACCCCTTTTTACACATTGCGGCAGACGGGACCCCTTTTTACACATTGCGTCAGACAGGACCCCATTTTACACATTGCGGCAGACAGGACCCCTTTTTACACATTGCTGCAGCTAGTCCCCCTTTTTACACATTGCGGGAGCCAGGACCCCTTTTTACACATTGCGGCAGACGGGACCCCTTTTTACACATTGCGGCAGACGGGACCCCTTTTTACACATTGCGGCAGACGGGACCCCTTTTTACACATTGCGGCAGACGGGACCCCTTTTTACACATTGCGGCAGCCAGGCCCCCTTTTTACACATTGCGGCAGACAGGACCCCATTTTACACATTGCGGCAGACAGGACCCCATTTTACACATTGCGGCAGACAGGACCCCTTTTTACACATTGCGGCAGACAGGACCCCTTTTTACACATTGCGGCAGACAGGACCCCTTTTTACACATTGCGGCAGCCACGCCCCCTTTTTACACATTGCAGCAGCCAGGACCCCTTTTTACACATTGCGGCAGCCAGGACCCCATTTTACACATTGCGGCAGACAGGACCCCTTTTTACACATTGCGGCAGACAGGACCCCTTTTTACACATTGCGGCAGACGGGACCTCTTTTTACACATTGCGGCAGACGGGACCCCTTTTTACACATTGCGGCAGATGGGACCCCTTTTTACACATTGCGGCAGATGGGACCCCTTTTTACACATTGCGGCAGATGGGACCCCTTTTTACACATTGCGGCAGACGGGACCCCTTTTTACACATTGCGGCAGACGGGACCCCTTTTTACACATTGCGGCAGACGGGACCCCTTTTTACACATTGCGGCAGACGGGACCCCTTTTTACACATTGCGGCAGACAGGACCCCATTTTACACATTGCGGCAGACAGGACCCCTTTTTACACATTGCGGCAGACAGAACCCCTTTTTACACATTGCGGCAGACAGGACCCCTTTTTACACATTGCGGCAGACAGGACCCCTTTTTACACATTGCAGCAGCCATGCCCCCTTTTTACACATTGCAGCAGCCAGGACACCTTTTTACACATTGCGGCAGCAAGTCCCCCTTTTTACACATTGCGGCAGACAGGACCCCTTTTTACACATTGCGGCAGCCAGGACCACTTTTTACACATTGCGGCAGCCAGGACCACTTTTTACACATTGCGGCAGACGGGACCCCTTTTTACACATTGCGGCAGCCGGGACCCCTTTTTACACATTGCGGCAGCCGGGACCCCTTTTTACACATTGCGGCAGCAGGGACCCCTTTTTACACATTGCGGCAGACGGGACCCCTTTTTACACATTGCGGCAGCCGGGCCCCCTTTTTACACATTGCGGCAGCCGGGACCCCTTTTTACACATTGCGGGAGCCGGGACCCCTTTTTACACATTGCGGGAGCCGGGACCCCTTTTTACACATTGCGGCAGTCGGGACCCCTTTTTACACATTGCGGCAGACGAGACCCCTTTTTACACATTGCGGCAGACGGGACCCCTTTTTACACATTGCGGCAGCCGGGACCCCTTTTTACACATTGCGGCAGCCGGGACCCCTTTTTACACATTGCGGCAGCCGTGACCCCTTTTTACACATTGCGGCAGACGGGACCCCTTTTTACACATTGCGGCAGACGGGACCCCTTTTTACACATTGCGGCAGACGGGACCCCTTTTTACACATTGCGGCAGACGGGACCCCTTTTTACACATTGCGTCAGACAGGACCCCATTTTACACATTGCGGCAGACAGGACCCCTTTTTACACATTGCTGCAGCTAGTCCCCCTTTTTACACATTGCGGGAGCCAGGACCCCTTTTTACACATTGCGGCAGACGGGACCCCTTTTTACACATTGCGGCAGACGGGACCCCTTTTTACACATTGCGGCAGACGGGACCCCTTTTTACACATTGCGGCAGACGGGACCCCTTTTTACACATTGCGGCAGCCAGGCCCCCTTTTTACACATTGCGGCAGACAGGACCCCATTTTACACATTGCGGCAGACAGGACCCCATTTTACACATTGCGGCAGACAGGACCCCTTTTTACACATTGCGGCAGACAGGACCCCTTTTTACACATTGCGGCAGACAGGACCCCTTTTTACACATTGCGGCAGCCACGCCCCCTTTTTACACATTGCAGCAGCCAGGACCCCTTTTTACACATTGCGGCAGCCAGGACCCCATTTTACACATTGCGGCAGACAGGACCCCTTTTTACACATTGCGGCAGACAGGACCCCTTTTTACACATTGCGGCAGACGGGACCTCTTCTTACACATTGCGGCAGACGGGACCCCTTTTTACACATTGCGGCAGATGGGACCCCTTTTTACACATTGCGGCAGATGGGACCCCTTTTTACACATTGCGGCAGATGGGACCCCTTTTTACACATTGCGGCAGCCGGGACCCCTTTTTACACATTGCGGCAGACGGGACCGCTTTTTACACATTGCGGCAGCCAGGCCCCCTTTTTACACGTTGCGGGAGCCAGGACCCCTTTTTACACATTGCGGCAGCCGGGACCCCTTTTTACACATTGCGGAAGCCGGGACCCCTTTTTACACATTGCGGCAGCCGGGACCCCTTTTTACACATTGCGGCAGCCAGGCCCCCTTTTTACACATTGCGGCAGCCAGGACCCCTTTTTACACATTGCGGCAGCCGGGCCCCCTTTTTACAAATTGCGGGAGCCGGGACCCCTTTTTACACATTGCGGGAGCCGGGACCCCTTTTTACACATTGCGGCAGACGGGACCCCTTTTTACACATTGCGGCAGACGGGACCCCTTTTTACACATTGCGGCAGACGGGACCCCTTTTTACACATTGCGGGAGCCGGGACCCCTTTTTACACATTGCGGCAGACGGGACCCCTTTTTACACATTGCGGCAGAAGAGACCCCTTTTTACACATTGCGGCAGACGGGACCCCTTTTTACACATTGCGGCAGACGGGACCCCTTTTTACACATTGCGGCAGCCGGGACCCCTTTTTACACATTGCGGCAGCCCGGACCCCTTTTTACACATTGCGGCAGACGGGACCCCTTTTTACACATTGCGGCAGCCGGGACCCCTTTTTACACATTGCGGCAGACAGGACCCCTTTTTACACATTGCGGCAGACAGGACCCCTTTTTACACATTGCGACAGCTAGTCCCCCTTTTTACACATTGTGGGAGCCAGGACCCCTTTTTACACATTGCGGCAGACGGGACCCCTTTTTACACATTGCGGGAGCCAGGACCCCTTTTTACACATTGCGGCAGACGGGACCCCTTTTTACACATTGCGGCAGCCGGGACCCCTTTTTACACATTGCGGCAGACGGGACCCCTTTTTACACATTGCGGCAGCCAGGCCCCCTTTTTACACATTGCGGGAGCCAGGACCCCTTTTTACACATTGCGGCAGACAGGACCCCATTTTACACATTGCGGCAGACAGGACCCCTTTTTACACATTGCGGCAGACGGGACCCCTTTTTACACATTGCGGCAGACGGGACCCCTTTTTACACATTGCGGCAGCCAGGCCCCCTTTTTACACATTGCGGGAGCCAGGACCCCTTTTTACACATTGCGGCAGACGGGACCCCTTTTTACACATTGCGGCAGACGGGACCCCTTTTTACACATTGCGGCAGACGGGACCACTTTTTACACATTGCGGCAGACGGGACCCTTTTTTACACATTGCGGCAGACGGGACCCCTTTTTACACATGGCGGCAGACGGGACCCCTTTTTACACATTGCGGCAGACGGGACCCCTTTTTACACATTGCGGCAGACGGGACCCCTTTTTACACATTGCGACAGACGGGACCCCTTTTTACACATTGCGGCAGACGGGACCCCTTTTTACACATTGCGGCAGACGGGACCCCTTTTTACACATTGCGTCAGACAGGACCCCATTTTACACATTGCGGCAGACAGGACCCCTTTTTACACATTGCTGCAGCTAGTCCCCCTTTTTACACATTGCGGGAGCCAGGACCCCTTTTTACACATTGCGGCAGACGGGACCCCTTTTTACACATTGCGGCAGACGGGACCCCTTTTTACACATTGCGGCAGACGGGACCCCTTTTTACACATTGCGGCAGACGGGACCCCTTTTTACACATTGCGGCAGCCAGGCCCCCTTTTTACACATTGCGGCAGACAGGACCCCATTTTACACATTGCGGCAGACAGGACCCCATTTTACACATTGCGGCAGACAGGACCCCTTTTTACACATTGCGGCAGACAGGACCCCTTTTTACACATTGCGGCAGACAGGACCCCTTTTTACACATTGCGGCAGCCACGCCCCCTTTTTACACATTGCAGCAGCCAGGACCCCTTTTTACACATTGCGGCAGCCAGGACCCCATTTTACACATTGCGGCAGACAGGACCCCTTTTTACACATTGCGGCAGACAGGACCCCTTTTTACACATTGCGGCAGACGGGACCTCTTTTTACACATTGCGGCAGACGGGACCCCTTTTTACACATTGCGGCAGATGGGACCCCTTTTTACACATTGCGGCAGATGGGACCCCTTTTTACACATTGCGGCAGATGGGACCCCTTTTTACACATTGCGGCAGACGGGACCCCTTTTTACACATTGCGGCAGACGGGACCCCTTTTTACACATTGCGGCAGACGGGACCCCTTTTTACACATGGCGGCAGACGGGACCCCTTTTTACACATTGCGGCAGACGGGACCCCTTTTTACACATTGCGGCAGACGGGACCCCTTTTTACACATTGCGGCAGACGGGACCCCTTTTTACACATTGCGGCAGACGGGACCCCTTTTTACACATTGCGGCAGACGGGACCCCTTTTTACACATTGCGTCAGACAGGACCCCATTTTACACATTGCGGCAGACAGGACCCCTTTTTACACATTGCTGCAGCTAGTCCCCCTTTTTACACATTGCGGGAGCCAGGACCCCTTTTTACACATTGCGGCAGACGGGACCCCTTTTTACACATTGCGGCAGACGGGACCCCTTTTTACACATTGCGGCAGACGGGACCCCTTTTTACACATTGCGGCAGACGGGACCCCTTTTTACACATTGCGGCAGCCAGGCCCCCTTTTTACACATTGCGGCAGACAGGACCCCATTTTACACATTGCGGCAGACAGGACCCCATTTTACACATTGCGGCAGACAGGACCCCTTTTTACACATTGCGGCAGACAGGACCCCTTTTTACACATTGCGGCAGACAGGACCCCTTTTTACACATTGCGGCAGCCACGCCCCCTTTTTACACATTGCAGCAGCCAGGACCCCTTTTTACACATTGCGGCAGCCAGGACCCCATTTTACACATTGCGGCAGACAGGACCCCTTTTTACACATTGCGGCAGACAGGACCCCTTTTTACACATTGCGGCAGACGGGACCTCTTTTTACACATTGCGGCAGACGGGACCCCTTTTTACACATTGCGGCAGATGGGACCCCTTTTTACACATTGCGGCAGATGGGACCCCTTTTTACACATTGCGGCAGATGGGACCCCTTTTTACACATTGCGGCAGACGGGACCCCTTTTTACACATTGCGGCAGACGGGACCCCTTTTTACACATTGCGGCAGACGGGACCCCTTTTTACACATTGCGGCAGACGGGACCCCTTTTTACACATTGCGGCAGACGGGACCCCTTTTTACACATTGCGGCAGTCGGGACCCCTTTTTACACATTGCGGCAGTCGGGACCCCTTTTTACACATTGCGGCAGACGAGACCCCTTTTTACACATTGCGGCAGCCGGGACCCCTTTTTACACATTGCGGCAGACGGGACCGCTTTTTACACATTGCGGCAGCCAGGCCCCCTTTTTACACGTTGCGGGAGCCAGGACCCCTTTTTACACATTGCGGCAGCCGGGACCCCTTTTTACACATTGCGGAAGCCGGGACCCCTTTTTACACATTGCGGCAGCCGGGACCCCTTTTTACACATTGCGGCAGCCAGGCCCCCTTTTTACACATTGCGGCAGCCAGGACCCCTTTTTACACATTGCGGCAGCCGGGCCCCCTTTTTACAAATTGCGGGAGCCGGGACCCCTTTTTACACATTGCGGCAGACGGGACCCCTTTTTACACATTGCGGCAGACGGGACCCCTTTTTACACATTGCGGCAGACGGGACCCCTTTTTACACATTGCGGCAGACGGGACCCCTTTTTACACATTGCGGGAGCCGGGACCCCTTTTTACACATTGCGGCAGACGGGACCCCTTTTTACACATTGCGGCAGAAGAGACCCCTTTTTACACATTGCGGCAGACGGGACCCCTTTTTACACATTGCGGCAGACGGGACCCCTTTTTACACATTGCGGCAGCCGGGACCCCTTTTTACACATTGCGGCAGCCCGGACCCCTTTTTACACATTGCGGCAGACGGGACCCCTTTTTACACATTGCGGCAGCCGGGACCCCTTTTTACACATTGCGGCAGACGGGACCCCTTTTTACACATTGCGGGAGCCAGGACCCCTTTTTACACATTGCGGCAGACAGGACCCCATTTTACACATTGCGGCAGACAGGACCCCTTTTTACACATTGCGGCAGCCGGGACCCCTTTTTACACATTGCGGCAGACGGGACCCCTTTTTACACATTGCGGCAGCCGGGACCCCTTTTTACACATTGCGGCAGACGGGACCCCTTTTTACACATTGCGGCAGACAGGACCCCATTTTACACATTGCGGCAGACAGGACCCCTTTTTACACATTGCGGCAGACAGGACCCCTTTTTACACATTGCGACAGCTAGTCCCCCTTTTTACACATTGTGGGAGCCAGGACCCCTTTTTACACATTGCGGCAGACGGGACCCCTTTTTACACATTGCGGGAGCCAGGACCCCTTTTTACACATTGCGGCAGACGGGACCCCTTTTTACACATTGCGGCAGCCGGGACCCCTTTTTACACATTGCGGCAGCCCGGACCCCTTTTTACACATTGCGGCAGACGGGACCCCTTTTTACACATTGCGGCAGCCGGGACCCCTTTTTACACATTGCGGCAGACGGGACCCCTTTTTACACATTGCGGGAGCCAGGACCCCTTTTTACACATTGCGGCAGACAGGACCCCATTTTACACATTGCGGCAGACAGGACCCCTTTTTACACATTGCGGCAGCCGGGACCCCTTTTTACACATTGCGGCAGACGGGACCCCTTTTTACACATTGCGGCAGCCGGGACCCCTTTTTACACATTGCGGCAGACGGGACCCCTTTTTACACATTGCGGCAGACAGGACCCCATTTTACACATTGCGGCAGACAGGACCCCTTTTTACACATTGCGGCAGACAGGACCCCTTTTTACACATTGCGACAGCTAGTCCCCCTTTTTACACATTGTGGGAGCCAGGACCCCTTTTTACACATTGCGGCAGACGGGACCCCTTTTTACACATTGCGGGAGCCAGGACCCCTTTTTACACATTGCGGCAGACGGGACCCCTTTTTACACATTGCGGCAGCCGGGACCCCTTTTTACACATTGCGGCAGACGGGACCCCTTTTTACACATTGCGGCAGCCAGGCCCCCTTTTTACACATTGCGGGAGCCAGGACCCCTTTTTACACATTGCGGCAGACAGGACCCCATTTTACACATTGCGGCAGACAGGACCCCTTTTTACACATTGCGGCAGACAGAACCCCTTTTTACACATTGCGGCAGACAGGACCCCTTTTTACACATTGCGGCAGACAGGACCCCTTTTTACACATTGCAGCAGCCATGCCCCCTTTTTACACATTGCAGCAGCCAGGACACCTTTTTACACATTGCGGCAGCAAGTCCCCCTTTTTACACATTGCGGCAGCCAGGCCCCCTTTTTACACATTGCGGCAGCCAAGACCACTTTTTACACATTGCGGCAGCCAGGACCACTTTTTACACATTGCGGCAGACAGGACCCCTTTTTACACATTGCGGCAGACAGGACCCCATTTTACACATTGCGGCAGACAGGACCCCTTTTTACACATTGCGGCAGACAGGACCCCTTTTTACACATTGCGACAGCTAGTCCCCCTTTTTACACATTGTGGGAGCCAGGACCCCTTTTTACACATTGCGGCAGACGGGACCCCTTTTTACACATTGCGGGAGCCAGGACCCCTTTTTACACATTGCGGCAGACGGGACCCCTTTTTACACATTGCGGCAGCCGGGACCCCTTTTTACACATTGCGGCAGACGGGACCCCTTTTTACACATTGCGGCAGCCAGGCCCCCTTTTTACACATTGCGGGAGCCAGGACCCCTTTTTACACATTGCGGCAGACAGGACCCCATTTTACACATTGCGGCAGACAGGACCCCTTTTTACACATTGCGGCAGACAGAACCCCTTTTTACACATTGCGGCAGACAGGACCCCTTTTTACACATTGCAGCAGCCATGCCCCCTTTTTACACATTGCAGCAGCCAGGACACCTTTTTACACATTGCGGCAGCAAGTCCCCCTTTTTACACATTGCGGCAGCCAGGCCCCCTTTTTACACATTGCGGCAGCCAGGACCACTTTTTACACATTGCGGCAGCCAGGACCACTTTTTACACATTGCGGCAGCCAGTCCCCCTTTTTACACATTGCGGCAGCCAGGACCCCATTTTACACATTGCGGCAGCCAGGACCCCATTTTACACATTGCGGCAGCCAGTCCCCCTTTTTACACATTGCGGCAGCCAGGCCCCCTTTTTACACATTGCGGCAGCCAGGACCACTTTTTACACATTGCGGCAGCCAGGACCACTTTTTACACATTGCGGCAGCCAGTCCCCCTTTTTACACATTGCGGCAGCCAGGCCCCCTTTTTACACATTGCGGGAGCCAGGACCCCTTTTTACACATTGCGGCAGCCAGGACCCCCTTTTTACACATTGCGGGAGCCAGGACCCCTTTTTACACATTGCGGCAGCCAGTCCCCCTTTTTATACATTGCGGCAGCCAGGACCCCCTTTTTACACATTGCGGCAGCCAGGACCCCCTTTTTACACATTGCGGCAGCCAGGACCCCCATTTTACACATTGCGGCAGCCAGTCCCCCTTTTTACACATTGCGGCAGCCAGGCCCCCTTTTTACACAATGCGGGAGCCAGGACCCCTTTTTACACATTGCGGCAGCCAGGACCCCCTTTTTACACATTGCGGGAGCCAGGACCCCTTTTTACACATTGCGGGAGCCGGGATCCCTTTTTACACATTGCGGCAGATGGGACCCCTTTTTACACATTGCGGCAGACGGGACCCCTTTTTACACATTGCGGCAGCCAGGACCCCTTTTTACACATTGCGGCAGACGGGACCCCTTTTTACACATTGCGGCAGACGGGACCACTTTTTACACATTGCGGCAGACGGGACCCCTTCTTACACATTGCGGCAGACGGGACCCCTTCTTACACATTGCGGTAGCCAGGACCCCTTTTTACACATTGCGGCAGACGGGACCCCTTTTTACACATTGCGGCAGCCGGGACCGCTTTTTACACATTGCGGCAGCCGGGACCCCTTTTTACACATTGCGGCAGCAGGGACCCCTTTTTACACATTGCGGCAGACGGGACCCCTTTTTACACATTGCGGCAGCCGGGCCCCCTTTTTACACATTGCGGCAGCCGGGACCCCTTTTTACACATTGCGGGAGCCGGGACCCCTTTTTACACATTGCGGGAGCCGGGACCCCTTTTTACACATTGCGGCAGTCGGGACCCCTTTTTACACATTGCGGCAGACGGGACCCCTTTTTACACATTGCGGCAGCCGGGCCCCCTTTTTACACATTGCGGCAGCCGGGACCCCTTTTTACACATTGCGGGAGCCGGGACCCCTTTTTACACATTGCGGGAGCCGGGACCCCTTTTTACACATTGCGGCAGACGAGACCCCTTTTTACACATTGCGGCAGACGGGACCCCTTTTTTACACATTGCGGCAGCCGGGACCCCTTTTTACACATTGCGGCAGCCGTGACCCCTTTTTACACATTGCGACAGTCGGGACCCCTTTTTATACATTGCGGCAGACGAGACCCCTTTTTACACATTGCGGCAGACGGGACCCCTTTTTACACATTGCGGCAGACGGGACCCCTTTTTACACATTGCGGCAGCCAGGCCCCCTTTTTACACATTGCGGGAGCCAGGACCCCTTTTTACACATTGCGGCAGACGGGACCCCTTTTTACACATTGCGGCAGACGGGACCCCTTTTTACACATTGCGGCAGACGGGACCACTTTTTACACATTGCGGCAGACGGGACCCTTTTTTACACATTGCGGCAGACGGGACCCCTTTTTACACATGGCGGCAGACGGGACCCCTTTTTACACATTGCGGCAGACGGGACCCCTTTTTACACATTGCGGCAGACGGGACCCCTTTTTACACATTGCGGCAGACGGGACCACTTTTTACACATTGCGGCAGACGGGACCCCTTTTTACACATTGCGGCAGACGGGACCCCTTTTTACACATTGCGTCAGACAGGACCCCATTTTACACATTGCGGCAGACAGGACCCCTTTTTACACATTGCTGCAGCTAGTCCCCCTTTTTACACATTGCGGGAGCCAGGACCCCTTTTTACACATTGCGGCAGACGGGACCCCTTTTTACACATTGCGGCAGACGGGACCCCTTTTTACACATTGCGGCAGCCAGGCCCCCTTTTTACACATTGCGGCAGACAGGACCCCATTTTACACATTGCGGCAGACAGGACCCCATTTTACACATTGCGGCAGACAGGACCCCATTTTACACATTGCGGCAGACAGGACCCCTTTTTACACATTGCGGCAGACAGGACCCCTTTTTACACATTGCGGCAGACAGGACCCCTTTTTACACATTGCGGCAGCCACGCCCCCTTTTTACACATTGCAGCAGCCAGGACCCCTTTTTACACATTGCGGCAGCCAGGACCCCATTTTACACATTGCGGCAGACAGGACCCCTTTTTACACATTGCGGCAGACAGGACCCCTTTTTACACATTGCGGCAGACGGGACCCCTTTTTACACATTGCGGTAGCCAGGCCCCCTTTTTACACATTGCGGGAGCCAGGACCCCTTTTTACACATTTCGGCAGACAGGACCCCATTTTACACATTGCGGCAGACAGGACCCCTTTTTACACATTGCGGCAGACAGGACCCCTTTTTACACATTGCGGCAGACGGGACCCCTTTTTACACATTGCGGTAGCCAGGCCCCCTTTTTACACATTGCGGGAGCCAGGACCCCTTTTTACACATTTCGGCAGACAGGACCCCATTTTACACATTGCGGCAGACAGGACCCCTTTTTACACATTGCGGCAGCCAGGCCCCCTTTTTACACATTGCAGCAGCCAGGACCCCTTTTTACACATTGCGGCAGCCAGGACCCCATTTTACACATTGCGGCAGACAGGACCCCTTTTTACACATTGCAGCAGACGGTGTCCGAGAGAGAGAGATAGAGAGAGAGAGAGACATACTTACCTTCTCCCCGCTGACAGGCTCCTCGTGCAGCTTCCTCTCGGTGCAGGCTGCAGGCATTTGAGAAGGAGGAGGAGGGAGGGGGAGCAGGGAGCCGCAGCAGCGCTATTTGATTGGTAGTAAGCGCCGCTGCAGCATCCCCCTCTCCTTCTGTATTGGCTGCATGGCGCTGCTGTGAATGCTGGGATGTGGCATTATCTGTCCAGCTAGTGGAGCCCGATGCTGGTTTCAAAAATACGGGGGACACCTACGCTTTTTGTCCCCCGTATTTTTGGAACCAGGACCATGCGCAGAGCCCGATGCTGGTTGCTTAAATATGGGGGAACCCCTGTCCATTTTTTCCTCATATTTCTGCAACCAGGATCGGCTCAAAGAGCCCGAGGCTGGTTATGCTTAGGAGGGGGGACCCCACGCAATTTTTTGGGGGGGTTTGCACTAGTTTTTTTTATTTTTTAAATGCACAATGAACCCCAGCACGGATCTCACAGATCCGGCCGTGATTCATTGTGTTAAAGTCGGCAGTGTTTTGTTAATCACTCCCGTAAAACACTGTAAAAAATTACGAATGACATCGACATCGGAAAACACGAAAATGCAGAATACGACAGCTTAGTAAATTAGTCGTAATCAATTCAAAAAGTTGCAGTTTTACACTTTCGATGTCATTCGTGATTGAACTTTGACCTTTTCCCGAAAATTACGAATGTTAGTAAATATACCCCAATGTCTGTGACACAGTATGACACACACCACAATGATCCTGAGACATTATACCACATACCACAATGCCCGTGATACAGTATACAACACACCTTAATGCCTGACACATTATGACACACACCGCAATGTCCGTGATACATTATGCCACACACCGTAATGCCCATTACACATTAAGTTCTACAGTAAGGCTTCTAATTACTTTTAAATTACCTGCTCGTTGCCAGGGGTTTCATGCTCTTGGTTCCATGCACGGTGCCAGGGATTTTCATGCTCAGTGTGTCATGCTCGTTGCCAGGTGTTTCATGCACTGGGTGTCATGCTCGTTGCTAGGGGGTAGTGCTTGTTGCTAGGGCCGTGCTCCCAGTGCCACATATGCCCCCTGTGCCAGATATTCCCCCACAGTGCCAGGTACATGCCCCAAGTGCCAAGTATACCCCCCCAGTGCCACATATGCCCCCAGTGCCAAATATTCCCCCACAGTGCCAGGTACATGCCCCCAGTGCCAAGTATACCCCCCCAGTGCCACATATGCCCCCAGTGCCAAATATTCCCCCACAGTGCCAGGTACATGCCCCCAGTGCCAAATATAACCCCCCCCCCCGATGCCACATATTCCCCCAGTGCCAGATATTCCCCCACAGTGCCAGGTACATGCCCCCAGTGCCAAATATACTCCCCCCCCCCCCAGTGCCACATATGCACCCAGTGCCAGATATTTCCGCACAGTGCCAGGTACATGCCCCCAGTGCCAGATATTCCCCCACAGTGCCACATATGCCCCCTCAGTGCCTGCTCCCCCCAATGCCAGATATTCCCCCACAGTGCCAGGTATATGTCCACAGTGTCAGATATTCCCCCACAGTGCCAGGTATATGCCCCCAGTGCCATATATTCCCCCACAGTGCCAGGTACATGCCCCCAGTGCCAGATATTCCCTCACAGTGCCAGGTATATGCCCCCTCAGTGCCTGCTCCCCTCAGTGCCAGAAATTCCCCCACAGTGCCAGGTATATGCCCCCAGTGGCAGATATTCCCACACAGTGCCACATATGCCCCCTCAGTGCCTGCTCCCCCCAGTGCCAGATATTCCCCCACAGTGCCAGGTACATGCCCCCAGTGCCAGATATTCCCCCACAGTGCCACATATGCCCCCTCAGTGCTTGCTCCCCCAGTGCCAGATATTCCCCCACAGTGCCACATATGCCCTCCTCAGTGCCTGCTCCTCTCCCCTGCTCCTTTTTGTTGGAGGGACACGGAGGGCACAACGCGCGCCTCTCCCGTGTCCCTCCTGGCTCTCCAGAGGGTCTAATAAAGGAAGTGCTGGTTCGTGAGCCAATTAGAGCTCACGAACGTCACTTCCTTTATTAGACCGGCCGGAGAGCCAGGAGGGACACGGGAGAGGCGCGCGCTGTGCCCTCCGTGTTCCTCCAACACAGCAGCGGAGGGAAGGAGACCGCAGATTGACATGCGGACGCTCGTCCGCATGTCAATCTGTGCTAAGTCAGTGGTGCCCCCGCATCCCCTCGCCCCCAAGCCACCGCGAGGACTGCGGGGGCAGTAGTTATGCCACTGGCAACATGTGTCTCATCCACAACCCCAATAACGTGTGGGAAGCGACTACCCCCTTCCTGAAATTGCTGCCAGGGCACCAGCATCCAAAGGCATTGCTATGAATTGCTTCACTCTGGTGAGGAATGCTTGGCTGATACGCCGCAGGACCTTACTGAACTGGCCCTGCGACATGCCAACCAGATCCCCAACTACATGCTGGTAAGAACCAGTGGCCAAAAAATGTAACACAGCAAGGAATTGTGTCAATGCTGGTATTGCTGGAGGATACGTAATGGATTGTTCTAGATCACTCTCTATTATGGAGAGAGTGTCTAGGATTAGATGAGGTGGCAGCCTATATCTGTGCAATACCACATCATCAGGCATCCCAAAAAGGGTGACACGGGTATGGTTAATTGGTGGCCTTGCACGCCTCCGTTGACTTGGAGGATGAGGAGCCATTTGGGGTGGGAGGGCTTCCGCACCAACATACACTATATGGCCATCACCATCTTCAAATGAAGGTAGGAAACATTAAAACACAATCAATTAACAACACACATTGCCCCAATAACAATTATGTGAATGGCAGGTCAAACACTTACTGCAGGAGCGTACTCCATATCTTCATGAAAAACAGTAACAAACACAATAAAAAATGTCATTAAACCACATTTACCTACGTAGCTACAACATTGTTTTCCATCAAACCAACAAAACAAAACAAGACTAAACACAGCCAAAAAACCCATAAAATTACTACAACAATATATGATTAACCTACTAAGTACGGACTACTACAAAATAAACCTATCACATTCAGAAAACAATGGCAAAGACATGTAACTTACAAACTAAACGAATATTCCCGCAAAGGAAGAACAAAACAAACTGCATACATTGGCACAGCAAATTTTTTATTTCTGAAAATATTAAAACAATATGACTATGATAATAGGCCCAAACACACTGTAACCCCTCCAACACCAGCCCACCCATGGATAGGCTACTAACCTGCTCAGAAAAATAAAGCAATTTTTTTAACCAAAAATATAACAACTATTATATATTGTTATATCACAACTATTTAAAACCCATTTTTTAGTTTTAAAAAAACACGGCGTCCGCAACATAACAGTTAAAAAATAGCAATCTAGCAAACGCACATTAGTTTGCAATGTACTGCTAAAAAACTTAAACCAAATCAATAGATATTTTGCAACACGTCTGCCTAGCTTCTCTTCAGCTTCATGCCATACACCCACACACACAGGCTGCATGCATGCAGTTTAAATAGCCAGTACTGCAATTACTGTGTAATTAGCACCTGTGCGATTTCCCACACTGGAAATCACACGCAGCTATAAATCGCTAGACAGCCGTGCCAACACACATGATGTCATCAGCAACATGGCTACTCCAGAACAAATGGCTGCAGAGTTGAGCGTGCTGCAGCAGCAGATGAGCGCATTAACATCTAGGAGAATAGCGCTGCGGCATCAGATGCTACAAGCTGCCAGTGGTGATGATGAAAGAGCAGGACCCAGTACTTGGGCGACCCCATCTTCTGACACACAGGGGTATGCTGTGAGTCCCCTGGCAGACACAGATGCTGGGGAAACTGAGGTAGATTCTGGACTAATAACACAAACCCAAACAACACAACCAGCAAGTGAAGAGGAAGATGGTGAGGAGGTACAGGACGATACCTCACAGGCTACATCCAAAAAGAGAAAGCGACAGCCCGCCTTTTCTAAAAGGGAGCTGCGAGTTCTGGTCACACAAGCCATGGACAAAATACATAGAGGCAGCAGAAACATGGGTGCTGTGACAAAAGAGGGACATTATGAATTCCGTAAATGAAGTCGGCTCAATTGTCCGCACCCCAAAGGAAGTTAGAAGACGGTAAGTGTATATTGACACACTATTTTATGTCCAATTTATTTTTAAAAACTTAGCTATATGTGATGTTGCCTATAGCAACCAAATACATAACATGTGTACAAGTAACCAAAACAGGTATTCTTAAATTTTATATCCCTTACCCCTAATTCTAATCACATATGTAGTTGGGCCGACTTCAAATCCCGACTGAAGGGCAAGAGGTCTGCAGAGTGGAATGCCTCGAGGGCAACAGGGGGAGGTCCCGCTACCACTGTGGAGTATACAGACCTTGAGAAGCTGGCGATGGACTGTGAAGGGTTAAACATGCTATATGAATTGTTATGTGTTTGAATAGACACGTACGCACTCTCTACAAGATGCCTTTGTCTGTTCATATAATATAAGGCTTGTGTGTGTCTTATCTTCAAGGACAATTACATACTAGATCAAAACTGTTACTTCTGTGTGTTACTAAAATATCCCGCATGTAATGTCGTATGCTACTTCTATTTATCCAATCATATGCTTGCACATATTGTATACACCCATGTTTCTCTTCTATATAGTACGCTGTAATTTATTAAATAAACAGAGTGATTCTTAACTACATGGTGTCGTGTATTATCTGTAACGTTAAGGATTGCTCTCACTGACGTCAGTGGCCATCACATCGAGGTAATCAAAGAGAGGTAGGGATCCTTTCAGCTGGGGGCTCTATGTCCGGAATTCAGTGATCGTCCCTGAATGGTAAGAATAGAGAATTTATTGTCTATCTTTGCCATACAGGATTGCGGTCATACACTGAAGCTGAATCCGTGTCAGTGTTCCGGGAACACGTGACAAGGTAATATTTAAGTCCGGGACTTAATATTACGAAGTTTTATGTAAAAACATAAAACAGGTATCAGGGATACCATAGAATCTTTAATGTCTGGGACTTAAAGATACGTCTGAGAAAGGACCAGGAGTCCAAGCGCAATTCTCCAAAGACGTTAGTATCTGGGATACTTAAAAAAAAATATATAGACCTGGGGTCTATACATAACGTAGATTATACCTCGATCTGATCGTCTATATATATATTCTTGTATGTTGTAGTGAGATAAGTTCTTATATTTGGTTCAGACGGCTGGTAAGTTTTCGTCTGCCAGATATCTTTACTCAAAACTCTTTTCTTGCTTCCTGTTTAAAACGCTGTATTTTTCTGACATCTTGTACGAATGGTAAGCGTACCCGTCAAAAGATTTCATGTTCTCATTATACAGATAATATTGTGATATTGTCAATGACTAATTAACTGGTGTTAGCTAATGCATGCATAGAAAGTTTTTGTAAATTGCATAGAAAGTATTTTTGTTGTGATATTGCATAGACAGTTGTTGTAAGTTGTTGTAGAAATTGCGTAGAAAGCTGGTGTAGATTGTATTCTTTACTATGGGAGGGGGTCAGAGTAAGACAGTCATTTATCCTCCACCTTTACCAGGAGAGACATGTAAGGAGTATGTAGCCCGTAACTCCACCACAGATTATTATCTAGTTAACCCTTGGGTAGATAACTTAGCGGGGTGGACAGAGAAAGTTGGCAGCCCCAGCCCATTCCCCCGTGATGGTATTAATTATCCATTTTATATGGACATGATCAAAGGGCTTTGTCTGGGAGACAAGGAAGCCTGGCCGTGGTATGATCATGACCCACAATGGGACATGACATATATGCGCGCTGGAGGAGAGCAATGGCTCACGATAGCACCTCATTGGTATGACAAAAATATCAAGCAGAAACAGCGTAGAATAAAATCTGTAACTTCCCGACTACACAAAGCTGAGGAATTTAGAAGCAACAAGTTTCTGAAAAACTCTTCTCCTCCGCCCTACAGTCCCCTATACCCCTCCTTAAAAGACACAGATCTTTTAGCTGCAGTTGCTTTGTCACGAATGCCGATGCAAAGGGGAGGGGGAGGAGGGGAAGGGGAAGGAGAAGGAGGCTCAGTTGCTTTGTCACGAATGCCGATGCAAAGGGGAGGGGGAGGAGGGGAAGGGGAAGGAGAAGGAGGCTCAGGAGGAATAGCCCCCCCTGACAGTACCCTCCACATAGACGTAACCACCCCCGCCCCTAGTGCCCCTACTCCTAACAGACAAACCGTCTCCCGCCGCAACGCTGACTTAACTATTGCTACTGACAACCCTCTCACCCCCTCCACAACGCGATCCGGCACTGGTTTCCTCGGTGTCGCCACCCACCTGCCCTTCATGACAGTAGGGGATCAGTTGTTAAAGAAACCCATTGAAATAGAGGATTTAGACAGAATTGTTAAGAACTGTCCCAAACCCACTGTTGCACCTGACGGCTGCATAGCTTACTTGAAAAAGGCTTGCACAGGACGCAGCTATACTCAAGAAGATATGAAGCTGATCATAGATGGGGTTATAGACCATTACAACGGGTGGGATTGGAAAAAGATTCCCACCATAAACACTCCTACCACCCTTAACGATGCCGTTCGCTACCCTCTCAATACTGGGGACGGTGTAACGGAGATGTGGAAGGAAATTGAGACCCATATGAAAGAGATTTTTAAAACCCGGGCTTCTCTTCCCATTGCCGTAGCATGTAAACAAAAGCCCACTGAAACTGTCACTGAGTTCTGGAAGAGGTTTAAAAAGTGTTGGTCTGAAGATGCAGGTCTCACTCTTGTAGATACAGACCATTTACTAATTTCTACCTTTGTAAATAACTTGTTGCCATCTGTTATGGTCCCAGTTAAGCAAGGTGTTTCTTCCTGGACCTCTGATAATATTAAGGAATTTGAAAAGCACTTATATGAAAAGGAAGCTGCAGGATGCTTTGATGTTAAAAAACCCTTGCAGAATGCCCCAACTCATAATTACCAAAATCAGAGAGGTCGGGGAGATAGACGCCAGCAGCACTCCACTGGCCCACCCCGTAATCCAGCCCGATATCAAAACCCACAAGCCAGGCCACCCCACCCCCCTGACTCTGCCAGCAGGAAACAAACCTCCTGCTTCAACTGTGGAAGGGACGATCACTGGGCAAGGGATTGCCCTTGTCCCTCACAAAACCACCGACAGCCCCAAGCTCCGGCTCCCTCCCGGGATCATCCCCGACAGTCACACAACAACCCCTTTCAGGATCATGTCCGATTCCGAGTTGACTGGCAGGACCCCTCCCACTGACGGGGCCCGGAGGAGGGTATCCCAGCCTTTGCCCAGCTCACCAGACACTGGAAGGACCCACCGCTACTAACCTTGATTATAGGAAAGAGAGCAATCCCTTTCCTGGTAGATAGCGGGGCAACTACTAGTGTTTTGTGTGTCGACCTGTACGATGGTCATTTGGTAAAGACTGCTCCTTCAATGGGAATCAATGGGATACCCACAGATGCTTACCTGACAGATGCCCTTAGTGTCAGAACCACGGGAGGCACATATATGGGTAAACACAATTTCACTGTAATACCTGAATGTCCAATTAATCTTCTGGGAAGGGATCTTCTTAGCAGGCTCGAAATCTCCATTCTCCCTTCACCCACTGGCAGTGGCCTGGAGGTTGAGTCCCCACACCTACCGGTGTGGGAAGCAACAGACATTACACCTGATTTTGACAAAGTAAACCCTGCTCTATGGTCGGAGGGTCCCTATGACACTGGCCTCATTCCTTGCACACCATATAGAGCAACCCTGAAACCTGACACACAACCTGTCTATCAAAAGCAATACCCCTTGTCACAAGAGAAGATTGAAGGTCTTAGACCAATGATACAACAGTTTCTCCAACAAGGCATTCTCAGACACGTAATTTCACCTTACTGCACACCAGTCAACCCAGTTGCTAAGTCAGATGGCAGTGTAAGGTTTGTACAAGACCTTAGGGCAATTAACCAACTCATTGTGCCTATAGCACCCATTGTACCTGACATTAACTCACTCATTTCAGCTATCCCTGCAGATGCTGCATTTTTTTCGGTAATTGATTTAAAAAAATGCATTTTTTAGCATTCCAGTGGATGCACAGACACAGTTACTTTTTGCATTTTCTTTTGAGGGCAAGCAACTCACCTGGTGTCGTTTACCCCAGGGCTTCATTGACGCACCTGTTGTGTATAGCATTGTACTCCAGGCCACATTGGGGCCCTGGCACCCTCACCATGGTTCAGTCCTGCTACAGTATGCAGATGATCTGCTGCTCTGTAGTCAAACTGAGGAGGCCTGCCGGGAGGATGGTATATCACTGTTAAACTGGCTCTGTGAATGTGGACACAAGGTGTCCAAAACAAAAATGCAATGGTGTAAGAAGCATGTGGATTACTTGGGTTTTGTGCTCACTCAGGGGGAAAGGAAAGTCAGTCCACAGCGCATTCAGTCTGTATTGGGCCTGGTCACCCCAACTACCCAGAGGGAACTGCTGTCTTTTCTGGGTATGGTAAATTACTGCAGACAGTGGATATCTGATTGTTCCTATTATGATAACATTTTGAGACAAGCCACACTGAAAGACAAACCTAATATTGTACAATGGTCACAAGAAATGTTAACTGCATATGAAAGCTTAAAGTGTATGTTAATGAAAAGTCCGGCACTTGGCCTCCCCAACTATGTACTACCTTTTCATTTGTTTGCAAGGGACAATTGTAAAACCATGGCGGGGGTGCTCACACAGTTTCATGGAGGAAAGTTGCGCCCAGTGGCATTTTTTTCCAAAGTAATGCCTGTCACAGTGCAAGGTATGCCTGCTTGCCTCAGGGCACTTGCAGCCTGTGCAATGGTAACTGAAATGGCCACCACACTCACCCTAGGCCACACAACAATACTTCACACCACTCATGATGTTCTAACCATTTTAAAAGGGTTACACACACAACACATGTCAGCTCAGCGCCTCAGTGGATATGAGGTTCTCCTTTTAAACAACCCCTCCCTCACCATTAAGTATGCCACCAACTCTTCAGGTCCTGCACCCATTCTCAACGCTCTACTGGGGCTCAAAGGTCCTGAAGACCACCCTCCTGAACCCCATGACTGCTCAGCTTCCATTGAGTCAGAAACATCCCCCAGACTGGACATGTCCCCTGTCCCTGTCCCCGACGCGGATGTCATTTTTGTAGATGGTTCCTGTAGCAGACCCAATGACACCACGTACCAAGCGGGTTATGCTATTGTCACTCTCCCTGACATTATTCTGGAAGCACAGCCCATTCCTTACCAGTCAGCACAGGCTGCAGAGCTCATTGCTCTCACAAGGGCTTGTCACCTTTACCAGAATAAACCAGTCACCATCTACACTGACTCCAAATACGCGTACGGCGTCGTGCATGACCATGGGGTCATTTGGCGACGCCGTGGTTTCCTTGGAGCTGATGGAAAAGGCATATCACATGCCCAACTCATCTCTGACCTTCTGCATGCCATAACCCTGCCCTCTGACATTGCAATCCTCCATTGCAGGGCACACACGGGGGGGAAGGATGCAGTCTCCCTTGGAAATGCTCTTGCTGACTCTGCTGCCAAACATGCGGCCTCACAGCCCATCACTCAGGCCCACATGTCCATCATGACCCCCCCAGCTCTCGACAACCACTACCTGATCACCCAGTTACAGGCCTCAGCCTCCAAAGCCGACCTAGCTGACTGGACTTACCCAGTTTTGCAGAAGAATCCTAAAACAGGATTAATCTGCAAAGAGGGGAAACCTTGTATACCCCAGTCCAGTGCACCCTTGTTTATTGCCCACTACCATGGCATAGGACACCACAGTAAGGCAACAACTACCTTACTCTTACGTAATGATTTCTATGTCACGGATGCCAAGTCATTAGTAGATCAGTATGTCAGTAGATGCATCACTTGTCTGCGAAACAACCCCAACAACCCTGACAAGGCAAAACATCAGCATCTTGAATACCCCACCACACCCTTTACACACCTGCAAATTGACTTCACCCATATCCCAGGTACTGGTAAACAGGAGTATGCCCTGGTCATTGTAGACATGTTCTCTCGATGGCCAGAGGTATTCCCCACTAAATCTGAGGATGCAAAGACAGTTGCTAGGATCCTAACTCAGGAAATCATCCCCAGATGGGGGTGCCCATTGCAAATCAATAGTGATAAAGGCTCCGCCTTTACAGCAAAAATTACACAGGCCTTGGTAAAGGCCCTGCAGGTGGAATGGAAATTCCACATCCCGTATCACCCGCAGAGTTCAGGGGTCGTAGAACGCATGAATAGGACCCTCAAAGACAAGCTTAGGAAGGCCACAGGGGGTACCTTCCATAAATGGAAGAAGGTCCTTCCTATTATCCTAGCAGAGATCAGAATGACCCCACAAAAGACTCTGGGTTACTCCCCATTTGAAATACTAATGGGTAGGCCTTTTCCTACACCCTGGGCTAAGAAACCACTAGTAATACAGGAAGGAGATCTAGAACTCATCAGAGAAGAGTATGTCAGGTCCCTGATAACAAAACTGAATGAAATTGAACATGAGGTTGTTTGTAAAAACCCTTTGAATCCACAGGAACCTACACACCCCTTTAAAGTCGGAGACAGAGTCGTGGTGAAGGTGCTCCCCAGGAACAAGAGCCCAGGAGACTTCACCTATGGTCCAGAGACAGAGGTCGTAGCAGCTACCCGAACAGCAGTCCTGACAGAGGAAAGTCCTACCTGGATCCATGCATCCCGAGTAAAAAAGGTTCCTAGACCAGACCTAGAGAGGGAAGCAAGTGATTCCAGTGAGGTACGAACCGGGGCAGACAGCCCTGACCTCCCACCTAGCGAAGACAGAAGAACAGAAAACGATGAAGAACCTGCCCCCTATCTCTATCCTGGGGACTATCTCGATAGCCCTACTGGCCCTCATTCACCTCACAATATGTGAAGTCAGCATCACACAAACAGATGGGGTCCCCACCTTGTGGTACAATTCCTCTAACACACACGTAGCCACATATATCCTTGACTATTTTATGTTCCCCAAAATTGCTGATGACAAATATTATATACAACAAAGGAGGAAATCAGGAATGTCTGAGACAATGTACATTTGTGTCACTGATGAATGGTGGATGAAAATATCCTATCATGGATCCAACTGTGATTACTGGGAATCTGTGGGGTGGAATACAGGAGCAGATTGGAAATATGGCCCATCATTTGCAAAAAATAGATGGAGCAAATATGGAGTACCCCTACTTTCTAGACTATCCATTCATAAGATGGATGAAGGCCCAAATTCATACAGGTTTAGACTAAACATAGTGAACCCTAGCAGAAGCGACAATGAGACTTATGTACTTGGTATATGGTGGCAAGCAGGGTACTATAGTGCAAGACAAAGGTTTTATTTATGGGATATGTACAAAAACCCAAAATACCAGCCTAAAATTGCTCCCCAAAACAAACCTTTAAAGCCCCATATTGCCACTTCTAAAGATATGGTGGCTATTACTAACCCTACCTTTGAAGACACCCTAGCTATTGAAACTGGTTTCTCTGACATTAATTTTTGGTTGGAATGGATGAAGTATAGTGCTAACAAACACAATAAAAGCAACTGTTATGTCTGTGGCAAATCTAGGCCCCACCTAGGTACAGTGCCCCTTAATATACCCCTAGAACAGGAAAATTGTTTTTTCAGCCTTTTTAATGACACCAAAACAAATGACAGTCAGTGCGAAATGTGGAAAAGGGAATATCCCATATTGTCAAAAAATCCCAACCCAGGAAATACCATAACCATATATCCTGGAAACTATACCTGTTATACATCTAACATCACCCCAGGGAGAAATTTAAAAACCTTCCCACCAGGGTATTGTGCAAATAAAAGAACAACTGTTTTAGTCAACCAAACTAGATCACTAGGCGACATTTATTATATATGTGGGGATATGAAGCTTAGAACTAAATTAGACACACCATGGTATGGTGAGTGTGCCCTGGCCAAAGTCATAATGCCACTCCTAATGATCACCGATGACCCCAATCCTCCCTCTAATACTCCTGCTAATCGAAAGAAAAGAGCACTCCCAGGAGGTAGCTTTGACCCCCACGTGTACATTGATGCTATAGGGGTCCCAAGAGGTGTTCCAAATGAGTTCAAAGCTAGAGATGAGGTGGCTGCGGGTTTTGAGTCATTGTTCCCTATAGTAACTGTAAATAAAAACGTAGCCTGGATTAATTATATATATTATAATCAACAAAGATTTGTTAATGATACCAAAGATGCTCTTAAAGGTATAGCTGAACAGCTAGAAGCCACTTCCCAAATGACATTTCAAAATAGAATGGCCCTTGACATGATTCTAGCAGAAAAAGGCGGTACATGTGTTTACATTAGTAAGGTGGAAGGCTGTTGTACATATATTCCTGACAACACTGGTCCCAATGGTAAGGTTACTTTAGCCATAAACAAGTTAGAAACCTTATCCATAGAACTCAAGAAAAATTCAGGTATTGATAACCCATGGAGCCAATATTTTGGGTGGTTTGAAAATTGGAAACAGGCTCTTGTGCAAATAAGCATATTCATACTTGTAACTTTAATTCTTTTAGGCATTATAGTTTATTGTGTAATTCCCTGTGGAAAGAAACTTACCTCCAAAGGCATTGATAAGGCCCTGATGTACTATGATATAACCCCCAGTCCTGTCACCTCCTCTGATAGTAAGGGACCCGACGATTATGCCCAATATCTCAAGAACTGGAGGAACAAGAAAGGAGCCTCACTTAAGAATCATGTCATATAACAATCATGATTCTAAGAGGGGATTGAAGGGTTAAACATGCTATATGAATTGTTATGTGTTTGAATAGACACGTACGCACTCTCTACAAGATGCCTTTGTCTGTTCATATAATATAAGGCTTGTGTGTGTCTTATCTTCAAGGACAATTACATACTAGATCAAAACTGTTACTTCTGTGTGTTACTAAAATATCCCGCATGTAATGTCGTATGCTACTTCTATTTATCCAATCATATGCTTGCACATATTGTATACACCCATGTTTCTCTTCTATATAGTACGCTGTAATTTATTAAATAAACAGAGTGATTCTTAACTACATGGTGTCGTGTATTATCTGTAACGTTAAGGATTGCTCTCACTGACGTCAGTGGCCATCACATCGAGGTAATCAAAGAGAGGTAGGGATCCTTTCAGACTGCGTGAGCTACGAGGAGGCGGGTGGGTGTCTCATATGGACACGGACCTGCCTGAAATTGTTAACCGACACGACTTGCCAGGTTTTTTTTTTTTTAGTGTTTTCAAAGTTGTTGTTTTTTTGTTTTTTTCTGTCCTTTTTTCTCTCATTCTTCTGTTTGCTTTCAACTTAACACAGCACAGGAGGGCGAGCAGATTGAGTCAGAGGAGGGGTATCCGGCAGAGGTTGAGGTGGGGGGACCTAGTGAGTCCTCCAGTGTGGGTGAGAAGCTGACACAATTTCAGGACAGGATGATCCGGGAGGTAAGCCAGATATCTGTCCGGCTCACTAAGCACAGAACCAGTGTGGAGCAAGATGTGGCTCAACTCTGCCAAGGTCTGGCAGAGATCAGGCAGGGCCAAGCCGAACTCACCTCCTCGGTCCAACAACTCGCCAGCTCTGTTGTGCAAGGGCTCCAGGACATCGCTGGCCACCTTGCCCACAGTGGCAGGGAGCCAGGCACATCTGCTCCCTCCCCCTGCCCAGGAAGAAGATCCCACTGGGCAGGGCCCTCGAAGGTCACTTCGCAGACCGAGCCGTGACCAACCACATCAGGCGGAGCGAAAGAAGAGAAAGTGATGTCTCTCCAGATGCCCAGCACCCGTGTTTTCCATGTTGCGTTTATGTATTTGTTTTGGCTTGTGTGGCCAGAATGGACAACTCCCTCATGCTGAAAGGGGGTTGTTGTGTTCTTTTTTGTTTTGTAGCCTGTGAGTTATTTTATTTTCTTAAGTAAAAAAAAAACAAAAAAAACTTGTTTGTGTGTTTATTTTAAGGTTATGCATTCTTGAAAAATGTGTACAGTAAACTTTTACATTGCATATTTACATTTGTGGACCAAGGGAACAAACGTTGAATATTCCTATTTGGGAATTTGTTTGCTTTCTCAACAGTTACCTGTGCCTAGAAAAACAACAACTTTGAAAACAACTTGGGTTACTAGGGGCAACGTGCCATAGTATTTGAAATGGTCACATGTTCCAAAACAATAATAAGTGTGTTAGTAAGTATCATTAAGCGTAGGCTGCATTATGTGGCTCATGTTGTTCGGTATGTACAAAGGAAGAAGACAATGTAGAAAACATGGCATGTTGGCATTAAGCAGATGTAGTTTGTAAGTTGGTTTATTCACACTTGATCAAGGAGAATATTTGTTAACAAATAAAAAACATGCTGTTAACAGCAAAGTAATAAAAAATAATCCTAAAAAATCCAGTACATTATTTGTCAGTGTGTCAGATTTTGACATGGTAAATGATAAATTAGTATGTGTAAAAACAATTGCTGGTACGAGACATTTGTATCTGCAGTGTTTGCCAATTATTTGCTCTACAGGTGACTTAGATTGCCAATTACCAGCTAAATATGGGCCAACACACTTGTAGTAGAAGTTCGCAAGGGCTGAGTAGCTGCAGACTTACTCCTAGGCTGCGTTCAGGTAGCGAACATTTGTTGTGTACTTATAACCATCAGCTACGCATTTCTGCACAAAACACGCCTACTACCGTTTGCATACTCCCACACTAGCCGCCCAGTTTTACGGCCATTTCGTTAGAAAGCGAAGCCAACCCTCTGCTCCACCTCCGTCACACCCTGTTTTCGTTGGTGTAGTGTGTTCTGAAAATCCGTTTGCATTTTTGCACAAGCGTCGTAACACTGGCTTTACGCATGTGCATTGTTGCTTTGGCACATGCGCAGTTTGCAAATTTTCGCAGATTGCGATGAACTGCTGCGAACATCTCGCTATGAGGGCCAATGGGGGTAATTCCAAGTTGATCGCAGCAGGATTTTTGATAGCAACTGGGCAAAACCATGTGCACTGCAGGGGAGGCAGATATAACATGTGCAGAAAGAGTTAGATTTGGGTGGGTTATATTGTTTCTGTGCAGGGTAAATACTGGCTGCTTTATTTTTACACTGCAAATTAGATTGCAGATTGAACACACCCCACCCAAATCTAACTCTCTCTGCACATGTTATATCTGCCTCCCCTGCAGTGCACATGGTTTTGCCCAGTTGCTATCAAAAATCCTGCTGCGATCAACTTGGAATTACCCCCAATATCTCCTTCTTTTGCATGTATTTTAGGGTGCAATACTGTCCCATACTAAACTATTGACAGATATGATAAAAGACAGAATATACTTACCTGTGGGTACTTGTACAGACTGAGTATCTTGGCCATTGCATGGCTTGTATGAAAATCTGAATCCCCAATAAAACCAGTTACTACTCTATGATCCATACAAAAAGAGTTAGGAGCATTTCTCCTTTCTCCAGACAATATCTCCAGTAAATAGCCTAAACTATTCTTTGGATCCCACAAGTATTATACATATGGTAGCCCATAGTGATAGTTGGTAGAAGATTGGGGTCCCTGTTAATTTCATCGATAGCCGAAATAAATACCAGGATGCTTTTATATTCTTCAATGTTGATACTGCAACATTTTCATTAGGTGATGTATTTAATAAGCTATTAAACAATATCAAAAACTCATCTAAACATGTTATTATCTCCTGACGTCTGTCCTGCTCTCATGCACATCTTATAAATTAATAAAAACATGACACATATAGTGAGGCACAAAAGGTAATCATTTATTGTAATACAAATAGAAAATGTATTGTGGCGAATGCTGCCACCACTATAGCCACTGATCTTCTGACCTTTCTAGCTGCAAAAATTATCCATTGGAGAAACCTATAAAATGCAACAACCAACAGGATGAAAGCGTGGTGAATAATCAAACAAAAAAGGTCTCATGCTAATAAAACACCATCCACCTGTACATTGATTTAGATATAAAATGAGTCGCTCATACAGTAATTTATTAAAACCCACCCACAAGTATTTGAATTCAATGACAATCAAGTATGTCTGTAGCTCAGGATTTAAGCCCCTTTATGTTTAAGTGCAGCCTTGTGTTATTCTACACCTGGCTAATGACTGCTTTTGACCTCTGATCAAAAAAAAAAAGAAGAGGAGAAAGACTCTATGTTGGGGACTCTTTTTAAAAAATGACTAGACTATAAAACGTAACTTTAAATTAGTATACTTAAATATTGTGACTTGAGTAAATATAAGCATTGGTATTTGTACATACTTACATATCATATGCTTAATTCTCAGTACCAGTGACAAAGATTGCGATAGACAATAATAAAGCACCTTGGTGAAAAATAATTATATAATGCGTTCACTGGGTGAACGTGTATATACTAGTGATGAACGGGTTCGGTTTCTCAGAAACCGAACCCCCCCCGAACCTCACCCTTTTTACACGGGTCAGAGCCATACTCGGATTCTTCCGTATGGCTCGGTTAACCCGAGCGCGCCCGAACGTCATCATCCCGCTGTCAGATTCTCGCGAGATTCGGATTCTATATAAGCAGCCGCGCGTCGCCGCCATTTTCGCTCGTGCATTGAGATTGATAGGGAGAGGACATGGCTGGCGTCCTCTCCGTTTATTGTTGAACTTGATTGCTTTATTGCTTAATTGTGGGGAGGACTGGGGAGCAGCTGTTAGGAGGAGTACAGTGCAGAGTTTTGCTGATCAGTGACCACCAGTTTTATACGTTCTCTGCCTGAAAAAAACGCTCCTTATCTGTGCTCAGTGTGCTGCATATATCTGTGCTCACACTGCTTAATTGTGGGGACTGGGGAGCAGCTGTATTATATAGCAGGAGTACAGTGCAGAGTTTTGCTGACAGTGACCACCAGTATACGTTGTCTGCCTGAAAAATACTCCATATCTGTGCTCAGTGTACTGCTTTATTGTAGGGACTGGGGACCACCAGTATAATTAATATTATATAGGAGGAGTACAGTGCAGAGTTTTGCTGACCAGTGACCACCAGTATACTATATAATATAGCAGTACGATATGGAAGGCCACTGCTGTGCCTACCTCTGTGTCGTCTTTAAGTATACTATCCATCTACATTCTATTCCTATGGTGCATTTTAGTTTTGCAGTTTGCTGACACAGTGACCACCAGTATACTATATAATATAGCAGTATGATACCGAAGGCCACTGTTGTGCCTACCTCTGTGTCGTCATTAAGTATACTATCCATCTACATTCTATACCTGTGGTGCATTTTAGTTTTGCAGTTTGCTGACACAGTGACCACCAGTATACTATATATAGCAGTACGGTACGAATGGCCACTGCTGTGCCTACCTCTGTGTCGTCATTAAGTATACTATCCATCTGACTTCCGGTTCCGGCATGGCGGAGTAAGCAGCAGCTCCTGTGCGCTCCTCCGTTGCCGCCAGATACCCAGCTCAAACAAGGGCATATTATACACCCCTGACCCCCTGGTACTTGGAGGACTGTTTGCGGCTTAAAGAACACCCGTCCCGCAGTGAGGTGGACGCTACTGTGACGAGCTCCGGTGAAGGCCTGAGGCGCTACCCGCGAGCCTGCTCTGACGGACGCCCGCGCTGCCCGCGCTGACGAGACGCTGCTCGGAAGTGGCTTGGAGCTCCAGCCTGCACACCAGCCTGTGGGCTCGCCGTCGCGGCTGGACACACAGTTCGAGTTGCCCGCACAGTGGAGACGCTGTTTGGGGACAGATTGGAATCCCAACCGCTCACTTGTCACCCGTCAGTGCCACCAGTGACATCCGCGCTATATAGCTGTATTTTGGTGTCAGCTAGCAAGGTTACTAGTACAACAACGTGGCTGAAGGTAAGACCTGTGCATGCAGGTACATAAAGGAGAAGGCCAGCAGTGTATGATCTGGAAACTGGGAGACACATTTGACCTGTTTCCCGCTACAAACTCTGTGATATATAGTCTGATCATTAGGAGTATAAATGAACCTTCCCTTCGCTTAAGTTAGCATACCTGTAAGATCCGATAAGTCCTATATAAGCCCCAGCAATATATACATTGCTTATAAAATCAGTGCCATTCTCAGAGATATTCCTGGCATAATACTACATCAGTCCTGCACATCATGGACAAATTTCTGGGGCCCTCAAATATATCTAAAATCCCGTCAGCAATGCCTCCCAGGCAAGAAAAACGACGCGCTGAGCAATCCTCCATAACAAGCGCCGATTCCAGCCCTGTGAAACCAGTCGCAAAGAAGCCAGTTAAAGCGGGCTCTGATGATGCACAATCACAGGTGCGTTCTGATTCTGATCCAGCCATTACGTCCCTGACTTATAGAGATATAGTCGCGGCTATACATGACACTATGGCTCCTCTATTACAGAAGGCTGTAGGAGACATTACTCTCCAACTGCAGCAACTTTCTACCAGGGTATCTAATACTGAAATTAATCTAGGGGTGACTATGGATGAAATGGAAAAGTTGAAAACCACTGTAGGAGGTCTGGAAAAGGACAATAGACATCTCCTTGATAAAATGGACAATATTGAAAACCGTACGCGCTGGTGTAACATTCGTATAATAGGTTTACCCGAATCTATTAAGGGCCCAGGTCTGGAAGATTTTGTGCGAAACACTCTGCCTAAATTGCTCCACATTGAAGAGGTATGTGCTGACATGGTCATTGAGCGGGTGCATAGAATGGGCGACCAGTCGCGTGCAAGCTCTAAAAGACCGCGAGTCGTTATTTTCAAAACCCTAAACTTTCTCCATAAGAATGCAATATGGAAGGCTTCTCGCAAGATTGAGCTCCGATGGGAAGGTAACATTTTACGGATTTTCCAGGATTACTCTGTGGATCTTTCTCGTCTTCGCAAGACCTTTAGCCCCGTTTGCTCCCTCCTGGTACAAAACAAACGAAAATTTGCTATGCTGTACCCAGCTCGGCTAAGAATCTTTCAGGGATCTTCTTTTACTGACTTCACTACCCCGAGAGATGCAGAAGCCTTTCTCAAAGAGGAAGAAGACTCTCTTACCTGTGATATATCAGACGCCCCAGAGTAATTTTTCTCCTCATATTCACCCTCCTCTTTTATTATTACATAACAAGAATTCATCACAATGTTTCTTGTGCTTAAAAATATTGAGTCTGTCAGGCAGTGTAAAATTATGCCCCTTTGTCATTAAGCTTCTTGCTATAGAACTCAATTCATGAGTTTGAGCTATGATCTCTTTTTTCTCTCAATTATGCTTTTTCATTATAGCTGGCGGTAACGGAGCAGCCCCGCCCATCTGTTGACTTTACTTAGTTGTCACCACCGACTGTTTGTGTTTCACCCGAAGTCCGTTTGTTACTACTAGTTAATTCGAGTAATGTATGTTCCATTGCTCTCATATTTGCTGTCTCTTTTTCTTTCTCTCACTTTTCTTTTGTTTGTACCCCCAGTCATGTTTTTCTTACCTTCTGTCTTATCCCTCCCCCCCTTCCCTTTCCTAATCTTGCACCTTTTTGCAGAGATACAGTGTTCTACAATGTCTTACCCTTGCCAGCTGAAACCTCTTTATTTCCTATGGTATGTCAAAGGTTAAGATATGCACTTTTAATGTAGGAGGTATTAATACACCAGCTAAAAGGCGGAAAATTTTATCTTACTTGAACAAACACAGTATTGACATTGCATGTTTACAGGAGACGCACTTGGTTATACAGGAAACTAAAAAACTACAGATGCTAAACTGGTCCTTATTAGGAGCAGCATCGCTCAATTCTAAATCATGCGGAGTAGCAATTTTGGCGAGACGATCTCTATCCATTGAGGTCTTGAAAGTTGACGCAGACCCGGAAGGCAGGTATGTCATTATTCAGGTTAAATTGGGTAATAAACTGTACCATATAGGTAATATATACGCCCCAAACACGTATAAAAAAACCTTTTTCACTTCACTTATGGTTAAATTATACGGTTGTGATAGCTCATCTTTAATTTTATGTGGTGATTTTAATCTGGTTTCCTCCCTATACATGGACAAATCCCAATACTCTAACAGAGCTAGACCTCTTCCTAAATTAGGTGTTACGTGGTTAGCCAAGCGATTTAATTTAGTTGATACCTGGCGAGCTTTAAACCCTACTGAAAAGGAGTTCTCATGTCTATCTATGGCTCATAACACTTGGTCCCGTATTGACTATATTTTAATCTCTTCTCTGCTCTTCCCTAACATTTCTCAAGCCACCATTGAACCGATTTTTATATCGGATCATGGGATGGTTTGGACAGAAATGATTTATTCAATGGAAAGAACTTCCCCTCCAACGTGGAAATTTCCCTCCCATCTAGCAACATCAGATGGTTTTCAACATAAATGTGATAAGGCATGGGAGAATTTCCGAATGGATAATTCCTTACATGAATCAGATAACCCTTCCCTTTTCTGGCAAACTGCTAAGACGGTGTTAAGAGGTGAAGTGATCTCTTATTATTCACACCTCAAGAAATCTCTTAATAAGGCTTACTTGGAATCTCAAACTGCCTTATCCGCAGCTTATCAAGCTTTTAAAATACATCCTTCTACTGACAATAAAACAACTTACTTACTAGCCAAATCTACTTTTAATGACCTCTTGAAGTTGACAGGTGACAAATACAAGTTTAATTTAAGCTATAAGTTTCATCGGTTTGGAAATAAATCGGGCAAACTTCTCACCTCACTGTTACAGGGAACTAGAAAACCAATATTGGTTCATCCCTTACAAAACTCGAATGGCTCCCTCTCTAATTCTAACATACAAACTGCGGCCATTTTACGTGAGTACTATATATCCTTATACTCTTCCCCAGCTCCAAATGATACCCCTACATCTCAAGACGATTATCCTCCCCAGTTCTGGGATAATTTGTACTTGCCTCAAATACCTACGGAATTAACCTCCTCATTAACAGCTCCCATTTCACTTACAGAAGTTTTAGCGACTATAAAAAGACTTAAACCGGGTAAAGCCCCAGGCCCAGACAGATACACGAATGAATTTTACAAACAAATGTCCCCTAAAATAGGCCCGACCTTGCAAGCTGTCTTTAATAGAATTCTGACCGAGGGGATCCTACCAGATAGATTTACAGACGCAGTGATTAAAGTTCTACCTAAACCAGGACGGAATCTTTCCTTGCCGGGCTCATACAGGCCTATATCACTATTAAATGTAGACTTCAAAATTTTTACCTCTATTCTAGCCCATAGGCTAAAACCAATTATGCCCCTTCTTATTCACAAGGACCAGACTGGTTTTATAACTGGTCGGCACTAGGTTGTGAATCTCAGGCGTGTCCTCTCGGTCATCCAACATGTTAATTTAAACTCCTCTGACACCTCTTCCCCTGCTCTCATATTGTCTATAGATGCAGAAAAGGCATTTGACCTTTTACTGTGGCCTTTTCTTTTTAAAACCTTACATAATTTTAGTTTCCCTGAGACTTTTATCGCAATCTTACGTACTTTATACTCATCTCCTTCTTCCTCTATTTACTGCAATGGTCTTCTCTCCTCCCCATTTGTATTACGAAGAGGGATGAGGCAGGGCTGCCCCCTCTCCCCGCTCCTTTTCGATCTCTCGATTGAACCCCTAGCGCTAGCTATACGCAATTCATCCCAGATACACAGAATTTCAATTGACTCGCAGATATTGAAAATTGCTTTATTTGCTGATGATACTCTTTTATTTTTAACAAATCCAGAGCAATCAATACCCTCCTTATTAAAATTGATATATTCATTTGGAAAAGTTGCCGGATGTAGAATAAATGTTAATAAATCAGAACTTTTACTATTAGGTAAAACATCACCATCTCTACTCTCCCACCCAGATATAACAACTTTTAAAGTGACACATTCCCATTTTAAATATTTAGGCATTAATGTTTGTGCGGATTTATCTAATCTCTACAAAATTAATTTCTCGCCTGTTATAGAAAACTTAGCCCTCAAATTAGATTCCTGGAAGGACTTACCCCTGTCTCTATTAGGCAGAATGGAAGTGATTAAGTGCATTATTTTCCCAAAGCTATTTTATTTTATACAAATGCTCCCTATATCATTAACCCGTTCCGACATTCTCAAGATTGAGGCACTCTTTTCGAAGTTCCTTTGGCATGGTAAAAGACCAAGAATTGCAAGACAAAAATTGAAATCTCCTAAAGCAAAGGGCGGTTTTGCAGCTCCGGATATACAGGCATATTCCTTAGCAGTTCAGTTTAGATACATTGCTGACTGGTTCCATTGTTCATCTCAATATATTGATTACGATTTAGAAACAACGATATTTTCCCCGTACGCTCCTAGTGCACTTCTACACCTACATCCTACTCGAATACCTACATCAATAAAAAGCCATATATTATTCAGAGACACCTTTTCTGCATGGTTAGCTATTAATAAATTATGTCATCGAGATCCTCGCTTTTCACAATATATCCCATTATGGGGAAATCCAATGTTCCCACCCTCGTTGCTTAACGCCACATACTTACAATGGAAAGAGAAAGGTCTCAATGCTTTCCATAAAGTTTTTGACCCTGGAGGATCTTTATATTCCTTCTCGGATCTATTCCTAAAATATGGACTATCTCCGCGACATTTGTGTATGTATTTCCAGGTGCGTCACTTTGTATTATCTTATGGTGGACAGCCTCAAGGGGGAGAACCTAGTGGCTTAAATTCAGCCTCTCAGGCTATAGATGCTCTTCTGCGTTCTCTTCAGATACGGCCATATAAAGTGAAATATGTGTACTCTATATCATTAACTTGTTTGCCCACTATACAATGGGATAACTTATTTTCTAAATGTAAAACAGATATACCTGCCTTGTCAAACATCGCTGATCTCACACATTCTTGTGAGAGATCTCTAAAATTTTTGTCCTCAGCGTATTTTCAGGAAGTTCACCTGAGATTTCTGCACAGAGCCTACATCTCTCCCTCTCAAAGAGCCCACATGGTTTCCTTAGAGACCGGCGAGTGTCATAAATGTGGAAGGTCATCAGCAACATTTATGCATTGTGTGTGGGAGTGCAGAAAGATTAGGCGTTTTTGGTGTAAACTTATCGCTTATATTAATAGATTAATTTCCTCACATATAATTCCGGATCAATTGGCCTGTCTTGCTTTAAATTTTGCAAACTGGCAGATTGCTCCGAAATATTTTCCTATTGTTAGTGTAATTCTCACGCTCGGCAGAAAATTTATACTGATTAAATGGGTTAATCGTACAGCACCAAATATGATGGAAATTCAACAAAAACTATTGCAATTGATGTACTATGATAGAAAGACAGTGTTATTATCACCCTCTTTTAGCACACGAAAGTTCTGCCTCAAATGTAGTCCTGTCTTAGACACTTTACCTACTTCTACTAAACAACATATTTTAAGAACTCTTGATTGTTCTTAGAGATGAGCGGGTTCGGTTCCTCTGAATCCGAACCCGCCCGAACTTCATGATTTTTTACACGGGTCCGAGCGACTCAGATCTTCCCGCCTTGCTCGGTTAACCCGAGCGCGCCCGAACGTCATCATCACGCTGTCGGATTCTCGCGAGGCTCGGATTCTATCGCGAGACTCGGATTCTATATAAGGAGCCGCGCGTCGCCGCCATTTTCACACGTGCATTGAGATTGATAGGGAGAGGACGTGGCTGGCGTCCTCTCCGTTTAGAAATAGATAGGAGAGTGAGAGTGAGACACTTAATTTACTGGAGCTTAGGAGGAGTACTCAGAGAGTGCAGAATTTTGCTGATAGTAGTTAGTTATACTAGTGACTGACCAGTGACCACCAGTGCAGTTTTATTATTATTTAATATAATCCGTTCTGTTCTCTGCCTGAAAAAAACGATACACAGTGACTCAGTCACATACCATATCTGTGCTCAGCCCAGTGTGCTGCATCATCTATGTATAATATCTGACTGTGCTCACACAGCTTAATTGTGGGGGAGACTGGGGAGCAGTTATAGGTTATAGCAGGAGCCAGGAGTACATATTAAACAGTGCACACTTTTGCTGCCAGAGTGCCACTGCCAGTGTGACTGACCAGTGACCTGACCACACTGACCACCAGTATAGTATATTGTGATTGTCTGCCTGAAAAAGTTAAACACTCGTCGTGTGACTTGTGTGGTGTTTTTTTATTCTATAAAAAACTCATTCTGCTGACAGACAGTGTCCAGCAGGTCCGTCATTATATAATATATACCTGTCCGGCTGCAGTAGTGATATATATATATTTTTTATATCATTATTTATCATCCAGCCTATACTAGCAGCAGACACAGTACGGTAGTTCACGGCTGTAGCTACCTCTGTGTCGGCACTCGGCAGTCCATCCATAATTGTATACCACCTACCCGTGGTTTTTTTTTTTCTTTCTTCTTTATACATACTACATCTCATTATCATCCAGTCTATATTAGCAGCAGACACAGTACAGTACAGTAGTCCACGGCTGTAGCTACCTCTGTGTCGGCACTCGGCAGTCCATCCATAATTGTATACCACCTACCCGTGTTTTTTTTTTTCTTTCTTCTTTATACATACTACATCTCATTATCAACCAGTCTATATTAGCAGCAGACACAGTACGGTAGTCCACGGCTGTAGCTACCTCTGTGTCGGCACTCGGCAGTCCATCCATAATTGTATACCACCTACCTGTGGTTTTTTTTTCTTTCTTCTTTATACATACTACATCTCATTATCAACCAGTCTATATTAGCAGCAGACACAGTACGGTAGTCCACGGCTGTAGCTATCTCTGTGTCGGCACTTGGCAGTCCATCCATAATTGTATACCACCTACCCGTGGTTTTTTTTTTCTTTCTTCTTTATACATACTACATCTCATTATCATCCAGTCTATATTAGCAGCAGACACAGTACAGTACGGTAGTCCACGGCTGTAGCTACCTCTGTGTCGGCACTCGGCAGTCCATCCATAATTGTATACCACCTACCCGTGTTTTTTTTTTTCTTTCTTCTTTATACATACTACATCTCATTATCAACCAGTCTATATTAGCAGCAGACACAGTACGGTAGTCCACGGCTGTAGCTACCTCTGTGTCGGCACTCGGCAGTCCATCCATAATTGTATACCACCTACCCGTGGTTTTTTTTTCTTTCTTCTTTATACATACTACATCTCATTATCAACCAGTCTATATTAGCAGCAGACACAGTACAGTAGTCCACGGCTGTAGCTACCTCTGTGTCGGCACTCGGCAGTCCATCCATAATTGTATACCACCTACCCGTGGTTTTTTTTTTCTTTCTTCTTTATACATACTACATCTCATTATCATCCAGTCTATATTAGCAGCAGACACAGTACGGTAGTCCACGGCTGTAGCTACCTCTGTGTCGGCACTCGGCAGTCCATCCATAATTGTATACTAGTATCCCTCCATCTCCATTGTTTACCTGAGGTGCCTTTTAGTTGTGCCTATTAAAATATGGAGAACAAAAATGTTGAGGTTCCAAAATTAGGGAAAAATCAAGATCCACTTCCACCTCGTGCTGAAGCTGCTGCCACTAGTCATGGCCGAGACGATGAAATGCCAGCAACGTCGTCTGCCAAGGCCGATGCCCAATGTCATAGTACAGAGCATGTCAAATCCAAAACACCAAATATCAGTAAAAAAAGGACTCCAAAACCTAAAAGAAAATTGTCGGAGGAGAAGCGTAAACTTGCCAATATGCCATTTACCACACGGAGTGGCAAGGAACGGCTGAGGCCCTGGCCTATGTTCATGGCTAGTGGTTCAGCTTCACATGAGGATGGAAGCACTCAGCCTCTCGCTAGAAAAATGAAAAGACTCAAGCTGGCAAAAGCAGTAGCACCGCAAAGAACTGTGCGTTCTTCGAAATCCCAAATCCACAAGGAGAGTCCAATTGTGTCGGTTGCGATGCCTGACCTTCCCAACACTGGACGTGAAGAGCATGCACCTTCCACCATTTGCATGCCCCCTGCAAGTGCTGGAAGGAGCACCCGCAGTCCAGTTCCTGATAGTCAGATTGAAGATGTCAGTGTTGAAGTACACCAGGATGAGGAGGATATGGGTGTTGCTGGCACTGGGGAGGAAATTGACCAGGAGGATTCTGATGGTGAGGTGGTTTGTTTAAGTCAGGCACCCGGGGAGACACCTGTTGTCCGTGGGAGGAATATGGCCACTGACATGCCTGGTGAAAATACCAAAAAAATCAGCTCTTCGGTGTGGAAGTATTTCAACAGAAATGCGGACAACAGGTGTCAAGCCGTGTGTTGCCTTTGTCAAGCTGTAATAAGTAGGGGTAAGGACGTTAACCACCTCGGAACATCCTCCCTTATACGTCACCTGCAGCGCATTCATAATAAGTCAGTGACAAGTTCAAAAACTTTGGGCGACAGCGGAAGCAGTCCACTGACCAGTAAATCCCTTCCTCTTGTAACCAAGCTCACGCAAACCACCCCACCAACTCCCTCAGTGTCAATTTCCTCCTTCCCCAGGAATGCCAATAGTCCTGCAGGCCATGTCACTGGCAATTCTGATGATTCCTCTTCTGCCTGGGATTCCTCCGATGCATCCTTGCGTGTAACGCCTACTGCTGCTGGCGCTGCTGTTGTTGCTGCTGGGAGTCGATGGTCATCCCAGAGGGGAAGTCGTACTCGTAAGACCACTTGTACTACTTCCAGTAAGCAATTGACTGTTCAACAGTCCTTTGCGAGGAAGATGAAATATCACAGCAGTCATCCTGCTGCAAAGCGGATAACTGAGGCCTTGACAACTATGTTGGTGTTAGACGTGCGTCCGGTATCCGCCGTTAGTTCACAGGGAACTAGACAATTTATTGAGGCAGTGTGCCCCCGTTACCAAATACCATCTAGGTTCCACTTCTCTAGGCAGGCGATACCGAGAATGTACACGGACGTCAGAAAAAGACTCACCAGTGTCCTAAAAAATGCAGTTGTACCCAATGTCCACTTAACCACGGACATGTGGACAAGTGGAGCAGGGCAGGGTCAGGACTATATGACTGTGACAGCCCACTGGGTAGATGTATGGACTCCCGCCGCAAGAACAGCAGCGGCGGCACCAGTAGCAGCATCTCGCAAATGCCAACTCTTTCCTAGGCAGGCTACGCTTTGTATCACCGGTTTCCAGAATACGCACACAGCTGAAAAACCTCTTACGGCAACTGAGGAAGATCATCGCGGAATGGCTTACCCCAATTGGACTCTCCTGTGGATTTATGGCATCGGACAACGCCAGCAATATTGTGTGTGCATTAAATATGGGCAAATTCCAGCACGTCCCATGTTTTGCACATACCTTGAATTTGGTGGTGCAGAATTTTTTAAAAAACGACAGGGGCGTGCAAGAGATGCTGTCGGTGGCCAGAAGAATTGCGGGACACTTTCGGCGTACAGGCACCACGTACAGAAGACTGGAGCACCACCAAAAACTACTGAACCTGCCCTGCCATCATCTGAAGCAAGAAGTGGTAACGAGGTGGAATTCAACCCTCTATATGCTTCAGAGGTTGGAGGAGCAGCAAAAGGCCATTCAAGCCTATACAATTGAGCACGATATAGGAGGTGGAATGCACCTGTCTCAAGCGCAGTGGAGAATGATTTCAACGTTGTGCAAGGTTCTGATGCCCTTTGAACTTGCCACACGTGAAGTCAGTTCAGACACTGCCAGCCTGAGTCAGGTCATTCCCCTCATCAGGCTTTTGCAGAAGAAGCTGGAGACATTGAAGGAGGAGCTAACACGGAGCGATTCCGCTAGGCATGTGGGACTTGTGGATGGAGCCTTTAATTCGCTTAACAAGGATTCACGGGTGGTCAATCTGTTGAAATCAGAGCACTACATTTTGGCCACAGTGCTCGATCCTAGATTTAAAGCCTACCTTGGATCTCTCTTTCCGGCAGACACAAGTCTGCTGGGGTTGAAAGACCTGCTGGTGAGAAAATTGTCAAGTCAAGCGGAACGCGACCTGTCAACATCTCCTCCTTCACATTCTCCTGCAACTGGGGGTGCGAGGAAAAGGCTCAGAATTCCGAGCCCACCCGCTGGCGGTGATGCAGGGCAGTCTGGAGCGACTGCTGATGCTGACATCTGGTCCGGACTGAAGGACCTGACAACGATTACGGACATGTCGTCTACTGTCACTGCATATGATTCTCTCAACATTGAAATAATGGTGGAGGATTATATGAGTGACCGCATCCAAGTAGGCACGTCACACAGTCCGTACTTATACTGGCAGGAAAAAGAGGCAATTTGGAGGCCCTTGCACAAACTGGCTTTATTCTACCTAAGTTGCCCTCCCACAAGTGTGTACTCCGAAAGAGTGTTTAGTGCCGCCGCTCACCTTGTCAGCAATCGGCGTACGAGGTTACATCCAGAAAATGTGGAGAAGATGATGTTCATTAAAATGAATTATAATCAATTCCTCCGCGGAGACATTGGCCAGCAGCAATTGCCTCCACAAAGTACACAGGGAGCTGAGATGGTGGATTCCAGTGGGGACGAATTGATAATCTGTGAGGAGGGGGATGTACACGGTGATATATCGGAGGATGATGATGAGGTGGACATCTTGCCTCTGTAGAGCCAGTTTGTGCAAGGAGAGATTAATTGCTTCTTTTTTGGTGGGGGTCCAAACCAACCCGTCATATCAGTCACAGTCGTGTGGCAGACCCTGTCACTGAAATGATGGGTTGGTTAAAGTGTGCATGTCCTGTTTATACAACATAAGGGTGGGTGGGAGGGCCCAAGGACAATTCCATCTTGCACCTCTTTTTTCTTTAATTTTTCATGGCTTCATGTGCTGTTTGGGGAGTGTTTTTTGGAAGGGTCATCCTGCGTGACACTGCAGTGCCACTCCTAGATGGGCCCGGTGTTTGTGTCGGCCACTAGGGTCGCTTATCTTACTCACACAGCTACCTCATTGCGCCTCTTTTTTTCTTTGCGTCATGTGCTGTTTGGGGAGGGTTTTTTGGAAGGGCCATCCTGCGTGACACTGCAGTGCCACTCCTAGATGGGCCCGGTGTTTGTGTCGGCCACTAGGGTCGCTTATCTTACTCACACAGCTACCTCATTGCGCCTCTTTTTTTCTTTGCGTCATGTGCTGTTTGGGGAGGGTTTTTTGGAAGGGACATCCTGCGTGACACTGCAGTGCCACTCCTAGATGGGCCCGGTGTTTGTGTCGGCCACTAGGGTCGCTTATCTTACTCACACAGCTACCTCATTGCGCCTCTTTTTTTCTTTGCGTCATGTGCTGTTTGGGGAGGGTTTTTTGGAAGGGACATCCTGCGTGACACTGCAGTGCCACTCGGTGTTTGTGTCGGCCACTTGGGTCGCTGAGCTTAGTCACACAGCTACCTCATTGCGCCTCTTTTTTTCTTTGCGTCATGTGCTGTTTGGGGAGGGTTTTTTGGAAGGGACATCCTGCGTGACACTACAGTGCCACTCCTAGATGGGCCAGGTGTTTGTGTCGGCCACTAGGGTCGCTTAGCTTAGTCATCCAGCGACCTCGGTGCAAATTTTAGGACTAAAAATAATATTGTGAGGTGTGAGGTATTCAGAATAGATTGAAAATGAGTGGAAATGATGGTTTTTGAGGTTAATAATACTTTGGGATCAAAATGACCCCCAAATTCTATGATTTAAGCTGTTTTTTAGGCTTTTTGGAAAAAAACACCCGAATCCAAAACACACCCGAATCCGACAAAAAAAATTCGGTTAGGTTTTGCCAAAACGCGGTCGAACCCAAAACACGGCCGCGGAGCCGAACCCAAAACCAAAACACAAAACCCGAAAAATTTCCGGCGCTCATCTCTAATTGTTCTTTGGCCTCGTATGAACTATGGCCCTCATTCTGAGTTGATCGCAGCAGCAAGAAAGTTAGCAATTGGGCAAAACCATGTGCACTGCAGGGGAAGCAGATATATCATGTGCAGAGAGAGTTAGATTTGGGTGGGTTATTTTGTTTCTGTGCAGGGTAAATACTGGCTGCTTTATTTTTACACTGCAAATTAGATTGCAGATTGAACACACCCCACCCAAATCTAACTCTCTCTACACATGTTATATCTACCCCTCCTGCAGTGCACATGGTTTTGCCCAATTGCTAACTTTCTTGCTGCTGCGATCAACTCAGAATGAGGGCCTATATGCATACGATTGAATATCTCATGGATATAGGGGGTAATTCTGAGTTGATCGCAGCTTCAAGTTTGTTAGCAATTGGGCAAAACCATGTGCACTGCAGGGGAGGCAGATATAACATGTGCAGAGAGAGATAGATTTGGGTGTGGTGTGTTCAATCTGCAATCTAAATTGCAGTGTAATAATAAAGCAGCCAGTATTTACCCTGCATAGAAACAAAATAACCCACCCAAATCTAACTCTCTCTGCACATGTTATATCTGCCTCCCCTGCAGTGTACATGGTTTTGCCCAATTGCTATCAAAAATCCTGCTGCGATCAACTTGGAATTACCCCCATAGTTCATAAAGGGTTTTCTCTGGCAATAAAATTATATATGCTGAGTAAAAGGGCTGGCCCCTTCACTGGTCTTTAACCCTGCATCCACCCCCCCCACCCTCCCCTTCCTCTTGTGTTCTCCCTTCTTTGATTTCTGTTACTACTTTATCTTGCTGTCCTTGTTATCTCTATTTGAATTTTGTTTCTCGCTGAATAATACAATGTGGAATTACAAATTTTCAAAGCTATAATTGTATAGTTGTGGGTCTGACACCCTTTTCTAAAATTTGAAAGGTTTAAGATTGTTATAACCTACGTTTGCCTTATCGTGTCACGATCTCACAATAAGGATTTATTTTTTATTTTTTTATTTTTCAAATATATTAAGACTTGTTATTTGTCATAGTCCTTTTCGTTACTAAGAAATCTTTGTAACAGAATATTTCTCTCCACTATGTATTCCAATATACGTGTATATCTAGTTCAGCATTTTGTGGATTTGATGATCTTTTTGTTCTTTTCTGTATAATTGAAAAACTTTCCTATAAACATATTTAAAAATAAAAAAAAAAGTATACTATCCATCTACATTCTATACCTGTGGTGCATTTTAGTTTTGCAGTTTGCTGATACAGTGACCACCAGTATACTATATAATATGGCAGTATGATACGGAAGGCCACTGCTGTGCCTACCTCTGTGTCGTCATTAAGTATACTATCCATCTACATTCTATACCTGTGGTGCATTTTAGTTTTACAGTTTGCTGACACAGTGACCACCAGTATACTATATAATATAGCAGTACGATACGGAAGGCCACTGCTGTGCCTACCTCTGTGTCGTCATTAAGTATACTATCCATCTACATTCTATACCTGTGGTGCATTTTAGTTTTACAGTTTGCTGACACAGTGACCACCAGTATACTATATAATATAGCAGTACGATACGGAAGGCCACTGCTGTGCCTACCTCTGTGTCGTCATTAAGTATACTATCCATCTACATTCTATACCTGTGGTGCATTTTAGTTTTACAGTTTGCTGACACAGTGACCACCAGTATACTATATAATATAGCCGTACGATACGGGGGGCCACTGCTGTGCCTACCTCTGTGTTGTCATTAAGTATACTATCCATCTACATTCTATACCTGTGTTGCATTTTAGTTTTTCAGTTTGCTGACACAGTGACCACCAGTATACTATATATAGCAGTACGATACGGAAGGCCACTGCTGTGCCTACCTCTGTGTCGTCATTAAGTATACTATCCATCTACATTCTATACCTGTGGTGCATTTTAGTTGTGTGCAGTATATATAGTAGTAGGCCATTGCTATTGATACTGGCATATAATTCCACACTTTAAAAAATGGAGAACAAAAATGTGGAGGGTAAAATAGGGAAAGATCAAGATCCACTTCCACCTCGTGCTGAAGCTGCTGCCACTAGTCATGGCCGAGACGATGAAATGCCATCAACGTCGTCTGCCAAGGCCGATGCCCAATGTCATAGTAGAGAGCATGTAAAATCCAAAAAACTAAAGTTCAGTAAAATGACCCAAAAATCTAAATTGAAAGCGTCTGATGAGAAGCGTAAACCGGCCAATATGCCATTTACGACACGGAGTGGCAAGGAACGGCTGAGGCCCTGGCCTATGTCCATGGCTAGTGGTTCAGATTCACCTGAGGATGGAAACACTCATCCTCTCGCTAGAAAAATTAAAAGACTTAAGCTGGCAAAAGCACAGCAAAGAACTGTGCGTTATTCTTAATCACAAATCCCCAAGGAGAGTCCAATTGTGTCGGTGTGGGGATATAGGGTGGGGCTAATACTGTATTTGTGGTGTTTCGATCTGTATAGCATTTAAGGTACTTTTTATTCCATCTATTCCCATGCTTTTTGTCTGGCTTGTGTCACTATTACCCCATGTGTGAGTTCATCCATTAGCCAATATATTCTGAACTATAATCTTACCCAGGTAAATATAGGTGGGCTGTGACCTGGCACCTAGTGCTGTCATGTTACTGTATGTTATTGTAGGATGATGCCAGTCTGGTAAGAAGTTATTACATGTTATCATTGCTATGCCTATTGAGTCCATCTATGATCCTCATATGGTCACACAGGAAATACATTTGAGGACCAAGTAATGTCTCTTTGAAGCTTCTCCTCCACAGGGGACAATCAGGACTTAAACCAATTTCCCTATCATTGTTCCTTCTGTTTACTGTCCTCTGCTACATCCTGGTCTCTGACAGACAATGCGGAGCCTGACCCAGCATGTGGTCAGCAGGAGAAGGCCAGCTGTGGGAGGGAGTAGGAAAATACCTGAGGTGTGGTCCCACCAATCAGGAACCTGCGTCTCCTCCCCAGGTGAGCGCGGCATGATGGGCATTTGGAAGGTTTTAAAAGAGGTTGCACAGGTCAGCTCTGCATGTTAGTTGCAGGACTCTGGCTAAGGGGTGATACTCTGCCAGGGTGCCTTGTGGAACGCATCACCAGTGCTGTGTGGACTTATATGTACTTACTACTGCATGGACTAATCTGCTATCACTGCTGTGGACTCAGTGATAATTCTGCTGTGTGGACCTGTTTATCTGGAACTTCTGTGTGGAATTGCTGTGGACCTAAATCCTCTACTGGGACTTACTATCTGGACTGCTACCTGTATACTGTTTCTGGGCTATATTTACTTCTGTTTCATGTGAATTATCTATTCCTTTGTGCTGTGAGAAATAAACCATCACTTTGGTTTCATCGGCTCAGTGTCTGAGTGGTTAGAAGAACCCCGTATCCTCACAGTCGGTTGCGATGCCTGACCTTCCCAACACTGGACGGGAAGAGGTGGCGCCTTCCACCATTTGCACGCCCCCTGCAAGTGCTGGAAGGAGCACCCACAGTCCAGTTCCTGATAGTCAAATTGAAGATGTCAGTGTTCAAGTACACCAGGATGAGGATATGGGTGTTGCTGGCGCTGGGGAGGAAATTGACAAGGAGGATTCTGATGGTGAGGTGGTTTGTTTAAGTCAGGCACCCGGGGAGACACCTGTTGTCCGTGGGACGAATATAGCCATTAACATGCCTGGTCAAATTACAAAAAAAATCACCTCTTCGGTGTGGAATTATTTTAACAGAAATGCGAACAACAGGTGTCAAGCCGTGTGTTGCCTTTGTCAAGCTGTAATAAGTAGGGGTAAGGACGTTAACCACCTAGGAACATCCTCCCTTTTACGTCACCTGGAGCGCATTCATCAGAAGTCATTGACAAGTTCAAAAACTTTGGGTGACAGCGGAAGCAGTCCACTGACCAGTAAATCCCTTCCTCGTGTAACCAAGCTTCTGCAAACCACACCACCAACTCCCTCAGTGTCAATTTCCTCCTTAGACAGGAAAGCCAATAGTCCTGCAGGCCATGTCACTGGCAATTCTGATGATTCCTCTTCTGCCTGGGATTCCTCCGATGCATCCTTGCATGTAACGCGTACTGCTGCTGGCGCTGCTGTTGTTGCAGCTGGGAGTCGATCGTCATCCCAGAGGGGAAGTCGGAAGACCACTTGTACTACTTCCTGTAAGCAATTGACTGTCCAACAGTCCTTTGCAAGGAAGATTAAATATCACAGCAGTCATCCTGCTGCAAAGCGGATAACTCAGGCCTTGGCAGCCTGGGCGGTGTTAAACGTGTGTCTGGTATCCACCGTTAATTCACAGGGAACCAGAGTATTGCTTGAGGTAGTGTGTCCCCGGTACCAAATATCATCTAGGTTCCACTTTTCTAGGTAGCTGATACCGAGAATGTACACAGACGTCAGAAAAAGTCTCACCAGTGTCCTAAAAGATTTAGTTGTACCCAATGTCCACTTAACCACGGACATGTGGACAAGTGGAGCAGGGCAGACTCAGGACTATATGACTGTGACAGCCCACTGGGTAGATGTATTGCCTCCCGCAGCAAGAACAGCAGCGGCGGCACCAGTAGCAGCATCTCGCACACGCCAACTCGTTCCTAAGCAGCGTTCGCTTTGTATCACAGCTTTTCAGAAGAGGCACACAGCTGACAACCTCTTACAGAAACTGAGGAACATCATTACAGAAGGGTTTACCCCAATTGGGCTCTCCTGGGGATTTGTGACATCGGACAAAGCCACCAATATTCTACGTGCATTACATGTGGGCAAATTCCAGCACGTCCCATGTTTTGCACATACATTGAATTTGGTGGTGCAGAATTTTTTTTAAAACGACAGGGGCGTGCAAGAGATGCTGTCGGTGGCCCGAAGAAATGCGGGCCACTTTCGGCATTCAGCCACCGTGTGCCAAAGACTGGAGCACCAGCAAACACTCCTGAACCTGCCCTGCTATCAGCTGAAGCAAGAGGTGGTAACGAGGTGGAATTCAACCCTCTATATGCTTCAGAGGATGGAGGAGCAGCAAAAGGCCATTCAAGCTTATACAGCTACCTACGATATAGGCAAAGGATGGGGAATGCACCTGACTCAAGCGCAGTGGAGAATGATTTCAACGTTGTGCAAGGTTCTGCATCCCATTGAACTTGCCACACGTGAAGTCAGTTCAGACACTGCCAGCCTGAGTCAGGCCATTCCCCTCAATCAGGCTTTTGCAGAAGAAGCTGGAGCGATTGAAGGAGGAGCTAAAATGGAGCGATTCCGCTAGGCATATGGGACTTGTGGATGGAGCTCTTAATTCGCTTAACCAGGATTCACGGGTGGTGAATCTGTTGAAATCAGAGCACTACGTTTTGGCCACAGTGCTCGATCCTAGGTTTAAAACCTACGTTGGATCTCTCTTTCCAGCAGACACAAGTCTGCAGAGATGGATATATGCAATATGAAAGGAGGACCACTCCTGATTGGCGCTTGTCAAATAACACCCACATAAAACATTATGATTGAGCCGTGATTGGTAGGAAATAAGGCATGTGTCTAGTGTTATGTAAAAACAATCTGTTATGCACACCAGTGCCTGCAGGAAAGTACTGGTGTCAGAACTGTTATGCACTCCAGTGTCTGCAGGAATGTACTGGTGTTTGAACTGTTATGCAAAACAAATGGACTCACAGACAAACTGGGGAATATGACATAACGTACACAGAAGGTGATAGGGTAACAAAATACACACAAAACTCAGATGGAAAAAACAAGATGTTGTGTTTTAATACGTAGAGAACCCAAAATGCTGTTGCTAAGGGCAACAGCAAAACCCAAAAGGGTTACCAACGGGTGTGGCAGTAAACTCCTTGGTCAGAGATGGAATGATAGACACAAGGAGAGTCTCCACAATCCTGATTCTCACTTGCAGTGCACAGGTTTTAGCTTACTGCCACTAAACTGACCCCTGACACCTAGCACAGTGAGACCGGATTAGACAGGCAAGTCTTAGAATACAGCCGCAAACTTGCTAAGTTCACAGAGTAGTAACAGAACCCCAGCAAGCTAAACGACTGACTCCAGTCTTACTGCTAGGTCTGGATTGGCAGAGTGTAATACCAAATCCCCAGGCCTATTTGCAGTAAGCAACAAACAAATACAAAGCTACACAGTACTGGCTAACTTTCATGAACTGACTAACCAACAAAGATTCAGCAGCATCTGCTTACCCTGAAAAGAGGCCTTATAAAGCAGGTGATGTCCACGCCCCACTCAGACCTCACAGACTGTGAGCACAAAAACCAGCACCAGATCCCCTGCCGTGCACAGAGCCTATAACCACTGCACAGCAAAAGACCCGAACCGGAGTATCAGCTGCGCTCAGGTTACTCCACTAGCACTTGTCTCCCGGTTGCCATGACGACGTGGCAGCACAGGGCAGGAGACCCTAACAGTACCCCCCCTCTGACGAGGGGTCAAAGAACCCCTACCACCGGGTTTATCGGGGAACTGCGAGAAGAAAGAGCGTATCAGTCTGGGGGCATGAAGATCACAACTGCGCACCCACGACCGCTCCTCCGGGCCATACCCCTTCCAGTGCACCAAAAATGACAGCCGACCCCGAACCACCTTGGAGTCAAGAATCCTTTCAACAACAAACTCCCTCTGGCCACGTATCAGAAGAGGGGAAGGTCTTCCACTGGAAGAAGGATTACTAATCGCCCGTTTTAAAAGGGAACAATGAAATGTTTTATTGATACCCAAAGAACGGGGAAGATCTAACTGAAATGCCACCAGATTGATAACCCTGGTGATCTTATAAGGGCCGATGAACCGGGGCCCTAACTTATGAGATGGCTGTCTCAACTTCAAATTCTTGGTAGACAACCAGACGAAGTCTCCTAATTTGAAGCTGCAGGGTCTTTTCCGCTTATCAAAAACCCTTTTGGTCACTAATGACACAGACACAAGGGCTTTCTTCACTTTCCGCCAAATACCTCTAAGGACCGAAACCACAGAGGAACCACCAGGCGTGGAGTCCAGGGGGTCAAAAGAATTGGCCTTAGGATGATGCCCATACACACAAAGGAAGGGAGAGATCCCTGTAGCAGAGTGAGCCGCGTTGTTATAGGCAAACTCCGCCATGGACAGATGAGCAACCCAGTCAGTCTGACACTTGGAGACATAACACCTGAGGAACTGCTCCAAGGACTGGTTCACCCTTTCAGTCTGCCCATTAGACTGCGGATGGTAGCCTGACGACAAGCTGACAGAAATCTGGAGATCGGAACAAAATGCCCTCCAGAATTTGGCCACAAACTGGGATCCGCGGTCAGAGACCACATCAAGTGGCAACCCGTGGAGACGCACAACATGCAGCATAAATAATTCAGACAGGCGTCTGGCTGATGGCAGCACAACCAGTGGAACGAAGTGCGCCATCTTCGAAAACCTGTCAACGACAACCCAGATGGCTGTCATCCCCGAGGATTTGGGCAAGTCCACCACAAAATCCATTGAAATGTGGGTCCATGGCTTAGATGGGATAGAGAGTGGATGTAATGGGCCAACAGGAACCCCTCTAGGAGTCTTATTTCGGGCACAGATGTCACATGCCCGAACCCACTGATCCACATCCTTAGCCACCGAGGGCCACCACACCGCCCTAGATAGCAACTCCCGAGTTCTGGCAATACCCGGGTGACCTGCCGACTTCTTGGCATGGAATTCCAGGAACACTCGCTGTCTTAACCTAGGAGGCACAAACAAAAGACCTACCGGAAGGTCTGGAGGAGCCTGCTCCTGTGCTCTAAGGACTAATGATAAGAGGTCCTGGGTAATGCCCACTTTAATACATGATGGGGAAACAATGGGCAACGGCTCCTCGGTGGTCTCCTGGATTGGAGCAAAACTCCGCGAGAGCGCATCAGCCTTGATGTTTTTTGACCCAGGGCGATATGTTATCAAAAAATTAAAGCGAGCAAAAAACAAAGCCCATCGTGCCTGCCTGGCATTGAGACGCTTCGCTGACTCTAAATATGCCAGATTCTTATGGTCAGTGAGAATTGAGACCACAAACTTAGCCCCCTCAAGCCAGTGTCTCCACTCCTCGAGTGCATCCTTAATAGCCAACAATTCCCGGTTACCCACGTCATAATTCATCTCGGCAGGCGAAAATTTACGGGAAAAGTAAGCACAGGGATGAAGGCGATTATCAGACACTCCCATCTGAGAAAGCACTGCCCCAATACCCATCTCAGAGGCATCCACCTCCACCACAAAAGGACGCTCTGGATCTGGGTGTCGCAGCACCTTGGCCGAAACAAATGCCCTTTTGAGACGGGCAAAAGCCGCTTTAGCCTCACAAGACCAGTGAGCAACATCCGCCCCTTTCTTAGTGAGTGCCACCAAGGGCGCCACTATAGACGAAACTCCAGCGATAAATCGTCTATAAAAATTCGCAAAGCCCAGGAAACGCTGAAGCGCCTTCAAACTAGTGGGCTGCACCCAATCCAGGACTGCCTGTACCTTGGAACCCTCCATTTGGAAACCTTCTGGGGAGATAATATATCCTAGAAATGCGATTTGCTGAACTTCAAATTCGCACTTCTCCAGCTTCGCCCCAAGCCGGTGGTCTCTGAGTTTCTGGAGGACTAAGCGTACATGCTTCCGATGTTCCTCCAGGGAATGGGAGAAGATTAGGATGTCATCTAAGTATACAACTAAGAATCTATCCAAATATTCCCTGAGCACATCATTCATGAAATCCTGGAAGACTGCCGGGGCATTACAGAGCCCAAAAGGCATCACCAAATATTCATAATGCCCTGAGTGGGTATTAAAGGCAGTCTTCCATTCATCCCCCTCTCTTATTTGGATTAGATTGTACGCACCGCGTAGGTCAATCTTAGAAAAAATGGTGGCAGTACGAAGCTGGTCAAACAAGACCGAAATGAGAGGCAGTGGGTATGAGTTTTTAATCGTGATACGGTTCAATTCCCTGAAGTCGATGCAGGGTCGCAACAAACCGTCCTTTTTACCCACGAAGAAGAACCCCGACCCAACTGGAGACTGTGAAGGTCTGATAAATCCCTTAGCCAAGTTCTCCTGAATGTACTCTGCCATAGCCTGAGTCTCAGGACGTGACAGGGAGTACAACCTGCTCTTGGGAAGCTTAGCATTTGGCAACAAATCAATGGCACAGTCATAGGGGCGATGGGGAGGTAGTACCTCTGCAACTTTTTTGGAGAACACGTCCGCAAAATCTGCATAACACCCTGGCAATCCTGGCAAACTTAGCTGCGAGAGCCTGACTGGAAGGCTCAAGCAACTCCTGAAACAATCAGTACCCCAACTAAGAATCTCCCCAGAGACCCAGTCAAATTGAGGATTGTGGGCCCTTAACCAGGGTAACCCCAACACCAATGGGGCAAAAGTACAGACAGTCACATAAAAGGACAATTTTTCAGAGTGTGTGGCTCCAATAAACAAAGAAATCTGGCTAGTGCAAGAGGTAATTTTACCTTGGGATAATGGTTCCCCGTTTAACCCACAAATCTCAATTTCCGATGCCAAGGGTACTAAGGGAACAGAGTGTTTCAGGGCGAATTGGCGGTCCATAAAAACCCCGTCGGCCCCACTGTCCACAAAGGCCTCAGTCTTGACAGTTTGACCGAGGATCTTCAAGGTCACCGGAATGATAAAAGTCTTCTTGGGAAATTCTGACTTCTGGCCTGACAGGATATTTCCCATCACCCTCAGGCCCTGAAGTTTTCCGGCTTTTCTGGGCATGATACTACCACATGACCTTTATTCCCACAGTACAAACACAACCCCTGCTGTCTCCTCCGCGTCTTCTCACGCGAGGAGAGGCGGGTAGCCCCAATCTGCATAGGCTCCTCAGAAAATTCCTCAGAGTCTGAGGTTCCCTTGGGAAGGAAGGAAATCTCAGTCTCCCTTTCAAGCCTACGCTCTCTCAGCCGTCTATCCACCCGGATGGATAACTGCATGAGCTGATCCAAGCTATCAGGCAAGGGATATTGTACCAGTTGGTCCTTTATCTGGTTAGAAAGACCTCTTCGGTACTGGTGTCTCAGGGCTGGGTCATTCCACTGGGTATCATGGGCCAACCTCCGAAACTCCGTACAGTAAACCTCAACTGGCCTTCGCCCTTGCTTAAGGATCGAAATCTGAGCCTCGGCTGAGGCCGTCTTGTCAGGGTCATCATACAACATGCCCAGTGCCGTAAAAAAAGCATCAACACTTTTAAGCGACGGACAGTCAGGCTGCAACCCATATGCCCAGACCTGTGGGTCTCCTTGTAGCAAGGAAATCACTATGCCCACCCGCTGAATCTCCGACCCAGAAGACTGAGGCCTAAGCCGGAAGTATAGCTTGCAGCTCTCCTTGAAACAAAAGAACTGCGAGCGATCTCCAGAAAAACGATCCGGGAGATTTACTTTCGGCTCCTTAACCCCTGCAGGTGCTGCTGCTGCGGGAGCTCCGCCAGCAGCCTGGGAGGTGTGCATTTTAATGGACAAATCATTAAATTGTCGAGTCAGGACCTGCACCTGATCGACCACCTGTTGCAACGTATTTTGAGGGGTATGCTCCATATTCCCACAAAATTTCAACAGGAGTATTAGGCTGCTGAATATGTTATGCACACCAGTGCCTGCAGGAAAGTACTGGTGTCAGAACTGTTATGCACTCCAGTGTCTGCAGGAATGTACTGGTGTTTGAACTGTTATGCAAAACAAATGGACTCACAGACAAACTGGGGAATATGACATAACGTACACAGAAGGTGATAGGGTAACAAAATACACACAAAGTGAACAGAGAAGCCCAGAGGCTAAGGAACTGGGTATCTCCCTTGTATTAGAACTGCTCAGATGGAAAAAACAAGATGTTGTGTTTTAATACGTAGAGAACCCGAAATGCTGTTGCTAAGGGCAACAGCAAAACCCAAAAGGGTTACCAACGGGTGTGGCAGTAAACTCCTTGGTCAGAGATGGAATGATAGACACAAGGAGAGTCTCCACAATCCTGATTCTCACTTGCAGTGCACAGGTTTTAGCTTACTGCCACTAAACTGACCCCTGACACCTAGCACAGTGAGACAGGATTAGACAGGCAAGTCTTAGAATACAGCCGCAAACTTGCTAAGTTCACAGAGTAGTAACAGAACCCCAGCAAGCTAAACGACTGACTCCAGTCTTACTGCTAGGTCTGGATTGGCAGAGTGTAATACCAAATCCCCAGGCCTATTTGCAGTAAGCAACAAACAAATACAAAGCTACACAGTACTGGCTAACTTTCATGAACTGACTAACCAACAAAGATTCAGCAGCATCTGCTTACCCTGAAAAGAGGCCTTATAAAGCAGGTGCTGTCCACGCCCCACTCAGACCTCACAGACTGAGCACAAAAACCAGCACCGGATCCCCTGCCGTGCACAGAGCCTATAACCACTGCACAGCAAAAGACCCGAACCGGAGTATCAGCTGCGCTCAGGTTACTCCACTAGCACTTGTCTCCCGGTTGCCATGACGACGTGGCAGCACAGGGCAGGAGACCCTAACACAATCTCTGTTTTAATTTAAACAAATACTTAAAATCAAAACACATATAAAATGAAAGTAGATAACACAGGGAATCCTACCAAGATGGTGGCCGGAGCCGCAGGTGTTATATGCAAGGTATACTCGGGAAAGATACCCTGCATAAGGCTCCGGAAGGCGAGATTTTCCCTGTGGTATAAACTGAGTCCAAAAACGTCCTTGGAAGTCCAGAGCACTGGTAGGCAGACACCAACGCATTTCGGGACATCAAAGTCCCTTTTTCAAGGGACTTTGATGTCCCGAAACGCGTTGGTGTCTGCCTACCAGTGCTTTGGACTTCCAAGGACGTTTTTGGACTCAGTTTATACCACAGGGAAAGTGTTTGCTTAAATTAAAACAGAGATTGTTTTTACATAACACTAGACACATGCCTTATTTCCTACCAATCACGGCTCAATCATAATGTTATATGTGGGTGTTATTTGACAAGCGCCAATCAGGAATGGTCCTTCTTCCATATTGCATATATCAATTTCTATTTTTGGGCTCAACAGGGGAGCCCTGTGACTACCCCTAGGCCAGCTAAAGTCTATACAGCGCAGTTTTTCTACCTCAACCCCATTTTGATAAAACAAGTCTGCAGGGGTTCAAAAACCTGCTGGTGAGAAAATTGTCAAGTCAAGCGGAACGTGACCCGTCAACAGCTCCTTCTTCACATTTTCCTGCAACTGGGGCTGCGAGGAAAAGGCTAATAATTCCAAGCCCACTCGTTGGCGGTGATGCAGGGCAGTCTGGAGCGAGTGCTGCCATCTGGTCCGGACAGAAGGACCTGCCAACGATTACGAACATGTCGTCTACTGTCACTGCATATGATTCTGTCACCATTGAAAGAATGGTGGAGGATTATATGAGTGACCGCATCCAAGTAGGCACGTCAGACAGTCCGTACGTACACTGACAGGAAAAAGAGGCAATTTGGAGGCCCTTGCACAAACTGGCTTTATTTTACCTAAGTTGCCCTCCCTCCAGTGTGTACTCCGATAGAGTGTTTAGTGCCGCCGCTCACCTTGTCAGCAATCGGCGTACGAGGTTACTTCCAGAAAATGTGGAGAAGATGATGTTCATTAAAATGAATTATAATCAATTCCTCAGTGGAGACATTCACCAGCAGCAATTGCCTCCAGAAAGTACACAGGGACTTCAGATGGTAAATTCCAGTGGGGACGAATTAATAATCTGTGAGGAGGGGGATGTACACAGTGAAAGGGGTGAGGAATCGGACGATGAGGAGGAGGTGGACATCTTGCCTCTGTAGAGCCAGTTTGTGCAAGGAGAGATTGATTGCTTCTTTTTTGGTGGGGGCCCAAACCAACCAGTCATTTCAGTCACAGTCGTGTGGCAGACCCTGTCGCTGAAATTATGGTTTTGTTAAAGTGTGCATGTCCTGTTCATACAACATAAGGGTGGGTGGGAGGGCCCAAGGACAATTCCATCTTGCACCTCTTTTTTCTTTCATTTTTCTTTGCATCATGTGCTGTTTGGGGACTATTTTTTGAAGTGCCATCCTGTCTGACACTGCAGTGCCACTCCTAGATGGGCCAGGTGTTTGTAATCGGTCACTTGGGTCTCTTAGCTTAGCCATCCAGCGACCTTGGTGCACCTCTTTTTTTCTTTGCATCATGTGCTGTTTGGGGACTATTTTTTAAAATCTGCCATCCTGTCTGACACTGCAGTGCAACTCCTAGATGGGCCAGGTGTTTGTGATCGGCCACTTGGGTCGCTTAGCTTAGTCACACAGCGACCTTGGTGCTCCTCTTTTTTCTTTGCATCATGTGCTGTTTGGGGACTATTTTTTGAAGCGCCATCCTGTCTGACACTGCAGTGCAACTCCTAGATGGGCCAGGTGTTTGTGTCGGCCACTTGGGTCGCTTAGCTTAGTCATCCAGCGACCTCGGTGCAAATTTTAGGATTAAAAATAATATTGTGAGGTGTTCAGAATAGACTGGAAATGAGTGGAACTTATGGTTATTGAGGTTAATAATACTATGGGATCAAAATGACCCCCAAATTCTATTATTTAAGCAGTTTTTGAGGGTTTTTTTGTAAAAAAACATCCGAATCCAAAACACACCCGAATCCGACAAAAAATTTTCAGGGAGGTTTTGACAAAACGTGTCTGAATCCAAAACACAGCCGCGGAACCGAATCCAAAACCAAAACCCGAAAAATTTCCAGTGCACATCATAGTAGTGGTCATTCTGCGGCACTCAGTAATGAATCACAGTATAGAGTAGACGGTAGTTAAAATGCAATACATATATATATATATATATATATATATATATCTCAACACAGGGTAGGGCGATACAGTGTCACAAAGAAGCCTAACCTCAGTCCTCCATGTAGAGGCCCCCCTGCATGACCACGGCAAAGGTGACAGGATTGGCGGGGATAACAGTTCCACACAGCAGTCACTGTGTGGGAGGATGTAGCTCACTCCTTGCTGCACACGGAGCACACAGGGGCAGACGCCGGTCACTGCCAGCCATGGAGCCATGTACGGATGTATGGTGCGGCACTGTCAGTATGTTACCCGGCGCCTGCACTGTGCTGCTCACCTTATCCCTCTGATGGGCTATTACAGTGAGTCAGTGAGTTGCGCCGTGTGGAGGTCCCACCCCCGGCCGCCTCCTCAGGCTCCAGCAGCTCTGTGCCGTGGTCTCCTTTGCTTAGTAGACGCGGTGGAGGGAGCAGATCTTTTACCCGGTCACCGGGTCGGGAGGGCGGGGGTTAGTGAGCGACTCAGTCACTTCCCTCATTTTTTTTGGGTAACTTTAGTTGAACTCAGCGCCGCCCTTTAAGTGCTACCACCCTTAGGCAGCTGCCTAAAGCTGCCTAATGGTGGCTCCGGCCCTGAATGCGATGCTTAATGTACAGTATAGTGGACAATGGGATACTCAATGTACTTTATAGTGGACAATGGGATGCTCAATGTACTGTATAGTGGACAATAGGATGATCAATGTACTGTATAGTGGAGAATGGGATGCTCAATGTACTGTATAGTGGACAATGGGATGCTCAATGTACTGTATAGTGGAGAATGTGATGCTCAATGTACTGTATGGTGGACAATGGGATGCTCAATGTACTGTATAGTGGAGAATGGGATGCTCAATGTACTGTCTAGTGGAGAATGGAATGCTCAATGTACTGTATAGGGGAGAATGGGATGCTCAATGTACTGTATAGTGGACAATGGGATGCTCAATGTACTGTATGGTGGACAATGGGATGCTCAATGTACTGTATAGTGGACAATGGGATGCTCAATGTACTGTATAGTGGACAATGGGACGCTCAATGTACTGTATAGTGGACAATGGGATGCTCAATGTACAGTATAGTGGACAATAGGATGATCAATGTACTGTATAGTGGAGAATGGGATGCTCAATGTACTGTATAGTGGACAATGGGATGCTCAATGTACTGTATAGTGGACAATGGGATGCTCAATGTACTGTATAGTGGAGAATGTGATGCTCAATGTACTGTATGGTGGACAATGGGATACTCAATGTACTTTATAGTGGACAATGGGATGCTCAATGTACTGTATAGTGGACAATGGAATGCTCAATGTACTGTATAGTGGACAATGGGACGCTCAATGTACTGTATAGTGGACAATGGGATGCTCAATGTACAGTATAGTGGACAATAGGATGATCAATGTACTGTATAGTGGAGAATGGGATGCTCAATGTACTGTATAGTGGACAATGGGATACTCAATGTACTGTATAGTGGACAATGGGATGCTCAATGTACTGTATAGTGGAGAATGTGATGCTCAATGTACTGTATGGTGGACAATGGGATGCTCAATGTACTGTATAGTGGAGAATGGGATGCTCAATGTACTGTCTAGTGGAGAATGGGATGCTCAATGTACTGTATAGGGGAGAATGGGATGCTCAATGTACTGTATAGTGGACAATGGGATGCTCAATGTACTGTATGGTGGACAATGGGATGCTCAATGTACTGTATAGTGGAGAATGGGATGCTCAATGTACTGCATAGTGGAGAATTTAATGCTCAATGTACTGTATAGTGGACAATGGGATGCTGATTGTATTATTTGGTAGCCAGTAAGATGCTCAGCGTACTATGGGGGTGATTCAGAGCTGATTGTAGATGTGCAGAAAAATGTACATTTAAGATCAAAATCTGTAACATGTGGAGGGACGCCCAGCACATGTCTAGTCCGCACCACATCCCAGGCCCTTTCAATTAGGCAAAGGTAATCGCATAACTGAGATGCCTTCACACAATTTCTGAGCGAGCACTTCTCACCAGACATCAGAGTGTGAACGCTGCCGCTACAGCGTTCCCGTCTGAATTAAGCCCTATATGGTAATGCTTAACGTACTATATGCCAGTCTCCGGGATGTTTTGTGTACTGTGCTCTCTGTGTACTGTATGGCGGTCACTGAGATGATTTGTGTACTGTATGGTAGTTAATGGGACTCTCTAGGTACAAAATGGTAGTCACTGGAATGCTCAATGTACTGTACTCTCTTTTTACTTTATAGTGGTCACTGAGATGATTTGAGTACTGTACTCTCTGTGTACTGTATGGCGGTCACTGAGATGATTTGTGTACTGTATGGTGGTTAATAGCACCCCCATGGTACTATTTGGTAGTCACTGGGATGCTCAATGTACTGTACTCTCTGTGTACTGTATGGCGGTCACTGAAATGATTTGTGTACTGTATGGCAGTCAATGATACTCTCTGGGTACTATATGGTAGTCACTTGGGTGGCTCAATGTACTGTACTCTCTTTGTACTTTATAGTGGTCACTGAGATGATTTGAGTACTGTACTCTCTGTGTACTGTATGGCGGTCACTGAGATGATTTGTGTACTGTATGGTGGTTAATAGCACTCCCTGGGTACTATTTGGTAGTCACTGGGATGCTCAATGTACTGTACTCTCTGTGTACTGTATGGTGGTCACTGAGATGATTTGTGTACTGTATGGCAGTCAATGATACTCTCTGGGTACTATATGGTAGTCACTGGGATGCTCAATGTACTGTACTCTATGGTGGTTATTGGGAAACACTGTGTACTGCGTAGATAGTAGAACTTGATTTATTTTGAGGTAACAATGGGGGTTATTCAGAGTTATGAGCAAACCCAAAACGCACAGTATTGGGCAAACCCATGTTGTGCTGTAGGTGGGGCGGGATGTAGTAAATGTTGGTACCCCAGCGGTCAGAATAACAACACCAGGATACCGGCCGCCAGAATGCCACCAGCAGCACCAATGCTATTAGCACTCGTGGATGTCCACGACACACAGTGGGGATAAAACCTGTGGCTAGTGCAGCAGCCACTGAGCCCACATCATGGTGATTGCAGCAATCCAACAGAGGGGATTTCTATCGACCGTCCTGCTGTCAGCATTCTGGCGGCCTGGATCCCAGCATCAGTATTCTGACTGCCGGGATCACGGCCACTGGTATCCCATACCCAATGTGGTGGGGCAGATGTAACATGTGCAGACAAAGAAACCATATAATCTACCTAAATCTAAACCTCTCTGCACATGTTACACCTGCCCCACCCGCAGTGCACTATGGTATTACTGACCACTCTGATAACCCCCAATGTTTGTGTTTTGTGCTCAGTGTTAATAGTTAATGTAACATTTTATTTAGTGACATTGTGTTTGCAGGGTATTGGGACATATTCGTTGTTACTGTTGGTGACAATTATTAGGTAAATAAAGACAGGAATGGATGGATCTGACTAGTGAAGACCCCAAGCAGTACCCTAGAATCCTATTATTGCCTAGGACCCCAGGTTCTTAGTCTGAGTCTGTGGCAGGAGCATAATTCTGCAGTAATATAACGTTTCCCTGTATCAGACTTACATATTGCACATTATGGGGTCACATACAGGGTGTGTAAGATCAGTATTCTCTCTCACTGTATGTAACATAACCTGTCATTCTAATGATTACATTTCTCACAGGCTGCGGCTCTTTCATGACGAGCAGATGGTTAACATCAAAGCTCAGTGTTTATTTCCCAAGGGACCTTCCAGTAATGTCTTTCTGCTGTAATTCCTGTTATACTTCTTATTCTGCAGATCTACTACTGTATAATTACACTGACCTCATGGTCTCACCTCTGTAATTATGTACCTGGCGCAGAGCAGCAGGTGAGACATTGATATGGATAGATGCTGAGGTGTAACCACAGGAGAATAAGCGGAGGGCGAGGGAACGCCCCACACACATCACATAACATTATGTTGTATTATTCACATCTAATCTGTATGAGACTCAGTCCCACTAGTTCAATACACCGGAGGCCAGACGTAAAGGGCAAATGTCACTGATACATTGATCCTGCATCACAGATAAAAGTTATTAATTTTATTTATCAGTGATACTATGGCAGCTTCCAGCATTATCATATACAGTATTACAATGAGTTACATGACACACAAGTACGGTGTAACGTGCTAAACATTGTGCACATACAGTGACACATAGGGCTTAGGGGGTAATTCACAGTTTATCGCAGCAGCAAATTTGTTAGCAGTTGGGCAAAACCATGGTGGTTATTCCAAGTTGATCGCTCGCTAGCAAACGCATTGTCGCCACCCACTGCATTTTTCTAAGCACTCCCTGAAAATGGTCAGTTGACACCCAGAAACGCCCACTTTCTGTCAATCTCCACGCGGCCGGCTGTGCAATTGGAATCGTCGCTAGAACCAGTGCAAAACCACAATGGACTTTGTACCAGTACGATGCGCGTGCGCATTGCGGAGCATATGCATGCGCAGATTAGCTATTTTTTTCACTGATTGCTACGCAGCAAACAACGGCAGCTAGCGATCAACTCAGAAAGACTCCATATGTGCACTGCAGGGGGTGCAGATGTAACATGTGCAGAGAGAGTTGAATTTGGGTGGGTTATATTGTTTCTGTGCAGGGTAAATACTGGCTGCTTTATCTTTACACTGCAATTTAGATTTCAGTTTGAACACACCCCACCTGAATCCAACTCTCAGCACATGGTACATCTGCCCCACCTGCAGTGCACATGGGTGGTCATTCCGAGTTGATCGCTCGCTAGCAGTTTTTAGCAGCCATGCAATCGCTATGCTGCCGACTACTGGGAGTGTATTTTAGCTTAGCAGAAGTGCGAACGCAAGGATCGCAGAGCGGCTACACAGTTTTTTTGTGCAGTTTCAGAGAAGCTCAAAACCTACTCAGCGCTTGCGATCACTTCAGACTGTTCAGTTCCTGTCTTGACGTCACAAACACACCCTGAGTTCGCCCAGCCACTCCTGCGTTTTTCCTGCCACGCCAGCATTTTTTCGAACACTCCCTGGAAATGGTCAGTTGCCACCCAGAAACGCCCACGTCATGTCAATCACTCTGCGGAGACCAATGCGACTGAAAAGCTTCGCTAGACCCTGTGCAAAACTACATCACTTGTTGTAATAGTACGTTGCACGTGCGAATTGTGCCACATACGCATACGCAGAAGTGCCATTTTTTTGCCTGATCGCTGCACAGCGAACGAATGCAGCTAGCGATTAACTCGGAATGACCCCCACGGTTTTTCCCAACTGCTAACAAATTTGCTGCTGTGATCAGGTCTGAATTAGACCCATAGTACAGATATCAGATTGATTTAGAAATCCATGTAAACTAATATAATCTGACATTCAGTATTTACATGTGATTTATCTAACTTCATTTATTAAACCTCTTTCTTCACCTCATTCTGCGGATCTCGTGTATAGAGTTTGGAGTAAGGTTTCCATATGCACTAACCTAATATACTGGGTAGAACACAAGTACAGAATAGGACAGGAGAGGGTTAAACCCCTCAGACTGAAGGCGGACCTGGGAAACCACCAGTGTTTATTATCCTATGGGTCAGAGGGTGGAGGTTGTCCCTGATATGTATGAAGGATCTGGCAGTTAGGTCAGCCTCTATTCTAGAAGCTTTTGATCAGGTGGGTTACTGTATTCTGCTGTGTGGTAATTATACATATTGCAGGTATATATTAAGCCCATCTATACTGATCCCTCTCAGTGGCTCATTGGCTACTGTATAGCGAGCATGCCCCACTCGCAGCGTTCCCCCAAGACCCCAGCATGTTACCAGTCTGAGGAGGCCAGCGCTCTGGTCCATGAGGCACTGGCTGTTGTGCCTCCATCTGATGGCTGCGGTGGTCCGTGGTAGGGATGTGTGTTAGAGCGTCTTCCCGCCGCTGCCTATCCCTTGCCACATGTGATGGCTCCCCTCCCCGGATGGATAGTGCGCAGGGGTGGAGGTTGTTGTGATGGGGGGGGGGGGGTGTCTGGTGCGGCCAGTCTATGGCCTGCTCACACTCAGCCCTCACTGGCAGTGGCTGCAGCGGGAGGACACGGCCGGATGGCCGCTACCAAAGAGTCTACCTCTATCTGGTGGAGGTGGTCAGCAGGAATCTGATGTAGCGGATCTACGGACCACTTGCGCTCAGCCCTCACTGGTGGCAGCTGCAGTGGGAGTGTGCAGCCAGATGGCCGCTAAGATGAAACTCCCTCTGCTTTCTCCGCCGGTGCGGGGTGCTGTCCCCGGTCTGCTGTTACATACTGATATGGAGACAGTGGAACGGGTGCTGCTGCCTGTGTTGAAGGTGGTGGCGCTCCGTTTTTTACCCGGTTGCCTGCGGGAGGTCCTGCGGGGGGCCCTGTCGGAAGAAATTAGCGGATGGAGGGGCTTCTGGTTGTTTAGGTCAAGCTGTTGGAGGGAATCAGACTGCTGTTCCCCTAGTTGTGAGGGGTGTTTCCAGGCACAGAAATGCTGATATCCACCCTTGTAGGCAGGCTGCCACTGCGTGGGCAGGTGGGCAGAGCAGTCATGGGGGGTTCAGGGCTGTCATTACTGGTGAGTCAGGGTGGGCTGCGCCGGGTGCCTCCATGGTTCCACCGATGCCTGGTGTTGACTCCTCAGTGTTGGCATCAGATATGGCGGCAATGGCCTCCGCTCCGGTGATTCTGGAGAGCCTGTGGCTCAGTTGCTTAGAGCCTTCTGGGACATTGATGCGGCTGCAGCGATTCTTGGTTCTGGGGCGCCTTTGACTGCGCCGATTGATGAAGGTACTGCTGTTTTATCTAGCCCCTTGTCTTCTGCGAGTGGAGCTTCGGCCCCGGTATTATTTCTCATCTGCTGCAGGTGATTTGGTTAGTGACGGCAGGGATGCTGAGGAAGATGCGCTCCTTTCAGCCGTGTCTGGGGCAACACACAATCATCCCCCTGGGGGTTGACTGGTGAGTCTATTGCATAATATATTACTAGCCAGGGTTAATCAGGGTCCAGTCTTTCTTCCAGAAGATCTTCGTTGACTGCAGTGTCATCTTTGTCGATTGCGTCTGGCAGTAGTGTGACTAGGGCCAAGAAGCGGGCGATGCAGTATGCAAGATGTGAGGCCTACAGGAGAGATGGCAATCAGCTGTGTTTGTCCACTAGTGCGCAACGGGATAGGAAGTGGCGCAACTTGCCAGGCGTGGTATATTGTGACTACAGGGCGGTCTCTGTAGGTTTGATGAAATCTGTCGGAAGCGTATCCGCAGGTGGGAGTATGTAAACATGTTCACTCTTACCGACACAGCGAAGAAGGAGTTTTGCGCATCTAAGGTGAAGAGTGGTATTGGGATTGCAGCCTTCAGGTCATGATAATTGACTAGCGTATTCACGGCTTGCTGTTTGCAGGATCGGTCGGATGGATATTTGAATATTATTCATTATATCCCTTTAGTACCTGAGATGCAGCGCAAGTACAAGGGAACTAAATGGAGGGTATATCATGAGGAGTTTAGGCACAAGCAGGATGGCTTGGAGGTTATGGACTTCAGCCGCAAGGATGTAGAAGTCTGGTTGGATTTTTTTCGAGGTCGGCGCAGGGAAGTAAAGAGGTGCTTGTGGCAACATCTGAAATGCAGCAGGCATCTTCAGGCGCATCACATTTGCTATCTCAGAATCTTCTAACGCGGTGCTCCGGTGGTGCGGCGCAATTAGTTTTTCCAGAGCCGGTGAATGGGAAGTGTTATGCCTTTAACAATTCTTCTTGCCCCCTGGGGCAGTGGTGTTCGTTTCAACACCTCTACTTACATTGTAATGGGGCCCATCCCGCTTCCAATTGCTTCTGATTGGGTAAGCAGGGTTCCAACCTGGTAGTGGCACAGAACCCAAGCAGGCAAGCAACATAGTCCCTAAATAGTGCTCCGGCCATGGTCCATTTGGCAGCCATGGCCAAATGGTTAGGTTGGTATCAAAACCGGCTTGATGCTAAATCTTTGTTTTCTGGTTTTTGTTTTTGTTTTCGCCTTCCAGTTGAAATGGAGGTAGTTGTTAGTGCACCAAGAACTTGCTGTCAGCTCAAGTTTTTCCTGAGGCTCTTTGGGAAAAAGTTGAGCTAGAGGTTAGGCTAGGAAGAATGGCGGGACCCTTTTCAGGGGCTCCTTTGGAGAATTTGATTGTCTCGCCCATGGGGGTTGTTCCCAAGAAAAATACTGTCAAATTGCGGTTGATTCAGCACCTGTCTTATCCATTGGGGTCCTCTGTTAATGATGTGATACCTCCCGGGCATTGCTCGGTGGGGTATCAGTCATTTGATGAGGCTCTTTGCTTGGTGCGGGCACATGGTACTGGGGCCCTGATGGCTTAGATAGATGAGGAGTCCACTTTCCACCTGCTTCCTTTGCACCTAGATTAATTTAGGTACCTTGGTTTCCAAGTGGGCAGGGAATATTTTGTTGACCAAATGCTTGCCAATGGGATGCTCAATTTCATGCTCATTTTTTGAGCGTTGCATCAATTACTACACTGGTATGTGGAGTTTTCCTGCGGGGGTTGTGGGATAGTTCACTATCTCGATGATTCTCTTTGTGTGGGCCCTGTGGGTTCTATGCTTTGCAGCAGACTGTTGTTTTCCTTGCGCTCTCTGTTCCAGCATTTTGGATGCCAGTGGCTGAGTATAAGACCAAAATGGATATCGAAATCAATACTGTTGCAGGGGTTTGTCGTTTGCCATGGGACAAGGTGCTGAAGCTTTGTGATGTGATTGCTCTGTGATCTGGTAGGTCGAAGGTGATGCTTTGACAGGCCCAATCTCTGTTGGGTCTGTTGAACTTTGCCTGTCATGTTATTCCCATGGGGATGGTGTTTTGCTGCAAGCTCGAGCGGGCCACAGCCAGGTTTGCCGCCTATTCTGAGATTCAGAGGTACCTGTCAGTTTGGTTTCATTTTTATCGGATATTAATGGTGTTAGGATTTGGTTGGCCTCATCCGTCGACAACAACGAGCTGCAGCTTTTCACAGATGCTGCAGGACCTTCAGGTTTCGGATGTTATCTGAATGGTTCCTGGTGTGTCACTCCTTGGCCTGCGAGTTGGCAGCAGAGGGGTCACACGAAGGACCTCTTGCTTCTCAAGTTATTCCCTATCTTGGTGGCTTTGCATTAACAATCAGCGGGCTAAGGCTTTGCTGGTGCTGTGGGTACTTGCGCGAGTTGTGTTGATTTACATTAGGCAAAATGTGTTGTTTAGGGCTCTGCACGTTCCCAGTGTCGATAACACAATTGCCAATACCTTATCTAGGGGTCAATGGGAGAGGTTTAGTACGCTTGCTCTAGAGGCTGATTCGGTTTGGTCGGTTTGCCCTACCCCTCTTCTATTTGACAGGCTATTGAGCCTGATTAGAAGGGTCAGCTGCATGCCCCTGCCACTTAACAAGCATACCAATGTGCCTGGACAGAGTGGGAAGAGTTTTACTGTGACCAAGGGCTCGAGGTGAGACCAGTTGTTTGCTTTTGCTGTCATTTGTTTGGAAACTCTTTGTGGATGGTCGGTCGAGAGCAGCGGTTTCTCGGTACCTTACAGGTATTTCATTTTTCTCCAAACTGTGATGTATTCTGGACTACACCAAAAGTTTCCTGTTACCTAAGGCAATGAAGTGCTGGGTGCGCCTGGCACCAGTTCCTCCTGATAAAAGGTGTCCCATTGATGTCTCCCTCTTATCTTCAATTTTGGGAGCGGTTGCAGATGTGCCAGTGTCCAGTTTTGAGGTACTTATTTCATTTGGCCTTTTTTGTGTCATATAATGGAGAATTTTGGGTGTCGGAATGGTGGCTTCATCTTACGGACAAATGCGACTATTTTCCATGTGGATGTTGCTATGCAGACTGATCCAGTCCAAAATGGACCAATTGGGTCAGGGTCATTGGTTAACGATGGTGTAATCGGGGCTAGGCCGGGTATGACTGGTGGCTTTGGCCAGTTTGTATGTGGGAGTATGGCCATCCTCCGGGGGGTCATGGCTTCTTCATGCAGATGGTTTGCCTCTGACTAAATATCAGTTTGGTTGGATGCTGGTTTGGACTTTTCTCCTGGGGACTTCAGCACGCACTCGTTTAGGATTGGGGCTGTCACCTATGCTGCATTTGCGGGCCCCTCAGTGGACGAAATTAAGGCTTTGGGCCGATGGTGGTCGTACAGTTATAAGGATTACATTTGGACACTCCCTCAGTAGTTGTGCTGTTTTGTTTTTTCTGGTTAATGTTTGTTTAACTGGTTTTGCCTGTTTTGTCTGTGCTGTTAACATCTTATTAGTCTCCTCCTGTCCATACTTTCCATTGCCTATGCTTAGATCCATATTTGTACCCCAAATTTGTGACTTTCATTTTACAGTATTTTCCCCTCAATTTTAGATGAGCTAATTGATGGTTTGGAGGTCTGGGTGGCCGGACACTCCATTGTTTATTGGTCAGCTGAATTGATGCCTACAGACGGGGCTCTGTCTTTGGTTGGACACACAGGTGTCCATTGTATTGGTGTGCGGGGTATGTTGTGGCAGGATGTGAAGCCCACCAATCAATGGCCATGCAGAATGCATTAATCATAGCCTGAAACAATATCTATGAATATATACAAACTTTCTGCAAGACAATTGGGTAGAGTTTCTCACTTTCGATAAGTTTGCTCAGTTTTCATTCATATAGTTTTTATTCATATACTAAAGAAAGTCCATTGTATTTGAAAAAGTTTCCAAAATACATAGAAAATTAGAGTAAGAAAACAACTTGTCATTAATCTTCAAGATGCTCAGCAAAAATGTAAGGACCAAGGCAGATAAACACCACAAGACAGTTCTGTAATATTATGGTATTCAGGATAAAATATGTCTATCAAATATCTTCATAAGTGTTATAGCATTTCAATGGTCCTCTCCCTGTTTCAACTTCACCAAAGTCCACTACCGTGATATTGATGTTACTAGTGATGAGCACCGGAAATTTTTCGGGTTTTGTGTTTTGGTTTTGGGTTCGGTTCCGCGGCCGTGTTTTGGGTTCGAACGCGTTTTGGCAAAACCTCACTGATTTTTTTTTGTCGGATTCGGGTGTGTTTTGGATTCGGGTGTTTTTTTCAAAAAACCCTAAAAAACAGCTTAAATCATAGAATTTGGGGGTCATTTTGATCCCAAAGTATTATTAACCTCAATAACCATAATTTCCACTCATTTTCAGTCTATTCTGAACACCTCACACCTCACAATATTATTTTTAGTCCTAAAATATGCACCGAGGTCGCTGGATGACTAAGCTCAGCGACCCAAGTGGCCGACACAAACACCTGGCCCTTCTAGGAGTGGCACTGCAGTGTCACGCAGGATGGCCCTTCCAAAAAACACTCCCCAAACAGCACATGACGCAAAGAAAAATGAAAGAAAAAAGAGGTGCAAGATGGAATTGTCCTTGGGCCCTCCCACCCACCCTTATGTTGTATAAACAGGACATGCACACTTTAACCAACCCATCATTTCAGTGACAGGGTCTGCCACACGACTGTGACTGAAATGACGGGTTGGTTTGGACCCCCACCAAAAAAGAAGCAATTAATCTCTCCGTGCACAAACTGGCTCTACAGAGGCAAGATGTCCACCTCATCATCATCCTCCGATATATCACCATGTACATCCCCCTCCTCACAGATTATCAATTCGTCCCCACTGGAATCCACCATCTCAGCTCCCTGTGTACTTTGTGGAGGCAATTGCTGCTGGTCAATGTCTCCACGGAGGAATTGATTATAATTCATTTTAATGAACATCATCTTCTCCACATTTTCTGGATGTAACCTCGTACGCCGATTGCTGACAAGGTGAGCGGCAGCACTAAACATTCTTTCGGAGTACACACTTGTGGGAGGGCAACTTAGGTAGAATAAAGCCAGTTTGTGCAAGGGCCTCCAAATTGCCTCTTTTTCCTGCCAGTATAAGTACGGACTGTCTGACGTGCCTACTTGGTCACTCATATAATCTTCCACCATTCTTTCAATGGGGAGAGAATCATATGCAGTGACAGTAGACGACATGTCCGTAATCGTTGTCAGGTCCTTCAGTCCGGACCAGATGTCAGCATCAGCAGTCGCTCCAGACTGCCCTGCATCACCGCCAGCGGGTGGGCTCGGAATTCTGAGCCTTTTCCTCGCACCCCCAGTTGCGGGAGAATGTGAAGGAGGAGATGTTGTCAGGTCGCGTTCCGCTTGACTTGACAATATTCTCGCCAGCAGGTCTTTGAACCCCAGCAGACTTGTGTCTGCCGGAAAGAGAGATCCAAGGTAGGTTTTAAATCTAGGATCGAGCACGGTGGCCAAAATGTAGTGCTCTGATTTCAACAGATTGACCACCCGTGAATCCTTGTTAAGCGAATTAAGGGCTCCATCCACAAGTCCCACATGCCTAGCGGAATCGCTCTGTGTTAGCTCCTCCTTCAATGTCTCCAGCTTCTTCTGCAAAAGCCTGATGAGGGGAATGACCTGACTCAGGCTGGCAGTGTCTGAACTGACTTAACGTGTGGCAAGTTCAAAAGGTTGCAGAACCTTGCACAACGTTGAAATCATTCTCCACTGCGCTTGAGACAGGTGCATTCCACCTCCTATATCGTGCTCAGTTGTATAGGCTTGAATGGCCTTTTGCTGCTCCTCCAACCTCTGAATCATATAGAGGGTTGAATTCCACCTCGTTACCACCTCCTGCTTCAGATGATGGCAGGGCAGGTTCAGGCGTTTTTGGTGGTGCTCCAGTCTTCTGTACGTGGTGCCTGTACGCCGAAAGTGTCCCGCAATTCTTCTGGCCACCGACAGCATCTTTTTCACGCCCCTGTCGTTTTTTAAATAATTCTGCACCACCAAATTCAAGGTATGTGCAAAACATGGGACGTGCTGGAATTTGCCCAGATTTAATGCACACACAAAATTCCTGGCGTTGTCCGATGCCACAAATACACAGGAGAGTCCAATTGGGGTAAGCCATTCCGCGATGATCTTCCTCAGTTGCCGTAAGAGGTTTTCAGCTGTGTACGTATTCTGAAAAGCGATGATACAAAGCGTAGCCTGCCTAGGAAAGAGTTGGCGTTTGCGAGATGCTGCTACTGGTGCCGCCGCTGCTCTTCTTGCGGCGGGAGTCCATACATCTACCCAGTGGGCTGTCACAGTCATATAGTCCTGAGCCTGCCCTGCTCCACTTGTCCACATGTCCTTGGTTAAGTGGACATTGGGTACAACTGCATTTTTTAGGACACTGGTGACTCTTTTTCTGAGGTCTGTGTACATTTTCGGTATCGCCTGCCTAGAGAAATGGAACCTAGATGGTATTTGGTACCGGGGACACAGTACCTCCAACAAGTCTCTAGTTGGCTCTGCAGTAATGATGGATACCGGAACCACGTTTCTCACCACCCAGGATGCCAAGGCCTCAGTTATCCGCTTTGCAGCAGGATGACTGCTGTGATATTTCATCTTCCTCGCAAAGGACTGTTGGACAGTCAATTGCTTGGTGGAAGTCGTAAAAGTGGTCTTACGACTTCCCCTCTGGGATGAACATCGACTCCCAGCAGCAACAACAGCAGCGCCAGCAGCAGTAGGCGTTACACGCAAGGATGCATCAGAGGAATCCCAGGCAGGAGAAGACTCGTCAGAATTGCCAGTGACATGGCCTGCAGGACTATTGGCATTCCTGGGGAATGAGGAAATTTACACTGAGGGAGTTGGTGGGGTGGTTTGCGTGAGCTTGGTTACAAGAGGAAGGGATTTACTGGTCAGTGGACTGCTTCCGCTGTCGCCCAAAGTTTTTGAACTTGTCACTGACTTATGATGAATGCGCTGCAGGTGACGTATAAGGGAGGATATTCCGAGGTGGTTAACGTCCTTACCCCTACTTATTACAGCTTGACAAAGGCAACACACGGCTTGACACCTGTTGTCCGCATTTCTGTTGAAATACTTCCACAACGAAGAGCTGATTTTTTTGGTATTTTCACCAGGCATGTCAATGGCCATATTCCTCCCACGGACAACAGGTGTCTCCCTGGGTGCCTGACTTAAACAAACCACCTCACCATCAGAATCCTCCTTGTCAATTTCCTCCCCAGCGCCAGCAACACCCATATCCTCCTCATCCTGGTGTACTTCAACACTGACATCTTCAATCTGACTATCAGGAACTGGACTGCGGGTGCTCCTTCCAGCACTTGCAGGGGGCGTGCAAATGGTGGAAGGCGCATGCTCTTCACGTCCAGTGTTGGGAAGGTCAGGCATCGCAACCGACACAATTGGACTCTCCTTGTGGATTTGGGATTTCGAAGAACGCACAGTTCTTTGCTGTGCTTTTGCCAGCTTGAGTCGTTTCATTTTTCTAGCGAGAGGCTGTGTGCTTCCATCCTCATGTGAAGCTGAACCACTAGCCATGAACATAGGCCAGGGCCTCAGCCGTTCCTTGCCACTCCGTGTGGTAAATGGCATATTGGCAAGTTTACGCTTCTCCGACGACAATTTTCTTTTAGATTTTTTAGTCCTTTTTTTACTGATATTTGGTGTTTTGGATTTTACATGCTCTGTACTATGACATTGGGCATCGGCCTTGGCAGACGATGTTGATGGCATTTCATCGTCTCGGCCATGACTAGTGGCAGCAGCTTCAGCACGAGGTGGAAGTCGATCTTGATCTTTCCCTATTTTTGGAACCTCAACATTTTTGTTCTCCATATTTTAATAGGCACAACTAAAAGGCACCTCAGGTAAACAATGGAGATGGATGGATACTAGTATACTTATGGATGACGAGCGACTGCCGACACAGAGGTAGCTACAGCCGTGGACTACCGTACTGCGTCTGCTGCTAGTATACACTGGATAATAATGATATAAATAATATATATATATCACTACTGCAGGACAGGTATGTATTATATTAATGACGGACCTGCTGGACACTGTCTGTCAGCAGAATGCGTTTTTTATAGAATAAAAAAACACCACACGAGTCACACGACGAGTGTTTAACTTTTTCAGGCAGACAATCACAATATACTGGTGGTCACTGGTTAGTCACTAGTATAACTAACTACTATCAGCAAAATTCTGCACTCTCTGAGTACTCCTCCTAAGCTCCAGTAAATGAAGTGTCTCACTCTCACTCTCCTATCTATTTCTAAACGGAGAGGACGCCAGCCACGTCCTCTCCCTATCAATCTCAATGCATGTGTGAAAATGGCGGCGGCGCGCGGCTCCTTATATAGAATCCGAGCCTCGCGAGAATCCGACAGCGGGATGATGATGTTCGGGCGCGCTCGGGTTAACCGAGCAAGGCGGGAGAATCCGAGCCTGCTCGGTCCCGTGTAAAAAAAGCTGAAGTTCGGGCGGGTTCGGATTCCGAGGAACCGAACCCGCTCATCACTAGATGTTACATCAACAGTTGGGTTAAAACCTAAAGATACTGCAGATCCAAATTGATTAACAGCAACTTACAGAAAGCCCTGAGAAAAATGGCATAAACCTGTCTGATACTATAGAGCCGGGGGGGCCAACTAGCCAAAGGCAAAGAGACGATAAATATCTGCGGTCAAGCCAGTATCATGTGACCTGGCAAAAATGGGTGTGGCCTGACTGTCACAAGGCCATGCCCCTTTTTGTGCACCCAGCTTCAGTATGACGTTCATAGGAGCATGACCATGTGTCACACCGCCATTTTTAGGTACACTGTGGGCAAGAAACACTGAAACATGTTAGACATTACGGCAGGCAGAGTCCCCATTTTACACATTATGGCAGGCAAGAGTCCCAATTTTACACATTATGGCAGGCAAGAGTCCCCATTTTACACATTACGACAGGCAAGAGTCCCCATTTTACACATTATGGCAGGCAAGAGTCCCTATTTTACACATTATGGCAGGCAAGAGTCCCCATTTTACACAATACGGCAGGTAAGTGTCCCCCATTTGACACATTATGGCAGGCAAGAGTCCCCATTTTACACATTTTGGCAGGCAAGAGTCCCCATTTTACACATTTTGGCAGGCAGAGTCCCCATTTTACACAATACGGCAGGTAAGTGTCCCCATTTTACACATTATGGCAGACAGAGTCCCCATTTTACACATTTTGGCAGGCAAGAGTCCCCATTTTACACATTTTGGCAGGCAGAGTCCCCATTTTACACAATACAGCAGGTACGTGTCCCCATTTTACACATTATAGCAGGCAGAGTTCCATTTTACAGTGAAAGAGAGAGAGAGTGCGTTATACTTACATTTGGAGCAGCATCCACCGGCCAGCCGTCCTCCCGCTTCTCACCCTACGCTGTGGCTCTTGGCAGTGCAGGGCACTGTGGGTGGGCTGGGGGTGGCTGGGAGTGACAGGCAGAAGTGGAGAGAAGGGGGAGCAGGGAGGCTGCCATGCTCACTGATGGCCGTGGTGGCCATCCTCTGTAAGTGTAGAAATGGAGATAAACCTCTCTCCATCAGGGGGGGTTCTGCTGCCGGTATCAGGGAGCTGGAGGCAGGAGCTGCAGCTCAGTAAGAAAGAGCCATATGTGGTTCGAGAGCCGCGGAGTGGCCACCGCAGCTATAGAGCATGGGCAGAAATTACATCTGTAGGTTTACTGAAGAAAGATCATTGCAGTCTAAAGAGCACTGGGCAGTTTCTTACAGGAATGAAATAACTCATCCTAGTGACTCTATCTACTACTGTATGAGGAAGCCCTGAGATAAAGTTCAATGGAATATCCCTTAAGGGACCGGTAGGACTAGGTGACAGTTGTAGCGGTATGTGGAGTTTGATGTCATGTACATGTAGGCTATAAAATAGGTTGACTAAGACTAGTGTATTTTGAACTTCCAGATGACCTGCTGTGGTAGCATCATGGAGCGATCATGCATACACTTCAAATGAATTGCTTTCTGTGAGAAAAGCTTGTGTTGAAAACACACAAGTATTACACACCAGCTAGATACTGTAGATAGTCATAAGGTTTGCTTTACTTTTGATAAAGTCTGACACATACATTATTCTCTGAACATCAGAAGTACAAGAGAAAGTAAAGTGTAAAAAGATCTAGTGCGTCTAGCTCCCTCTGGTTCTGATGTCACACCATCTTGTATTACTGCAGATGACAGCTGGAAGACCAGAGGGGACTACTGGAGTGGAGAGACAGTACAAGAGGGAACTTCTGCTGTCACACCATCTTGTATTGCTGCAGATGACAGTTGGAAGACCAGAGGGGACTACTGGAGTGGAGAGACAGTAAAAGAGGGAACTTCTGCTGTCACACCATCTTGTATTACTGCAAATGACAGTTGGAAGACCAGAGGGGACTACTGGAGTGGAGAGACAGTACCAGAGGGAACTTCTGCTATCCTCATTTTTACAGCTGCTGTGTCCTGGTATCTAGAAACTTTGCATGAAGTGGTGTAGCAATCTATAATGAGAGGGTACCTGAGATTGAAAAACCTTGCCCTAGTAGATAATTTTTCCAAGGAGAGAATCTGGTATTCTTGGATCACATGTGCCATCAGCACCTGTTTCACACCCCACAAAGATGTACGTTTCACCTTACATGGGCTGTGAGGTGACCAAGCTATCAAGATATCATATGCTATGCTTTATCCTGCACACCTTCAAGTTGTTGATGCAGGTGCTACTACCTACATTGCCTAGGAATGCAGAAGATTTGCTTGAGCATAGTCCTCAGGCCTATCATTGATTGATGTTAGGAGTACCATAAGACGTGTTTTTATAATGTTTCCATTATACTTTCATTTTGTTTATGTTTAGCAGCAGATTGTAATTCTATTTTTACTCCACTTTTGTGGTATAAGGGGTTCTAATGTACATGTAGAGATGCATACTCATACATCTAGCCTCATTACAGCATGCAGCATGAGATGCCGGATATGAGGAAGCCACCAGGTCCTGCGCAACTCATTTAATATATATATTAGTGATAAAGCTAAATATTTATCGTATATATAACCCTTTATGAGGTCTAAGAACACTGTACGCTATCTACGTAAGAAGTACCGTAAGGGTACGCAAGTTGCGTATCGATCGCTTAGCCGTGATAGAGACGCTCAGGCGTCACGTTCACTCACGGCCAAGTGATCACAGGCAGGCAGACTATTGGCTGTTGACTATCGTAATGATTCGCTATAGCGTAGCGGCGCTCGGGACCACGAGGAGATCACCAGCGATGCAGACGCTCACAACGTTAAACCTTTATATCTATACCTTTAACAATGAAATACACAGCAAGCCTTAGTGTAGAGACAAAGTGTAAGTGCAACCTTGTGTAACCTGATTAACTACAAAGCTGCTTGAGCGTCACCGACGCTCAGAGAATACTTAACACTATAATGAATACACAGATACCTGGGCTTAGGGTCCGAAACCTATTATATGTATTATGACTATTATACTTGCAAAAAGAATCACAGTACAAATGATACACTACAATATAACATAAACCAACTAACCAGATAACTACACAGGAAATACAATACAATACAATTAAGTCTAATCAAGGGAAAATACGAGAGAAAGAGAAGAGAGAGAGAGAGATATGAGAGAGATGGCTCACAGTAAGACAATATGATTACGGAGAAAACTTACGCACAAGGGGAAACGATCGCAAGCGCCTCGATATCCAGCTCCCGGTTATCAGCAATGAGAACCGTTGATGAGAGAGTCAAGTTGGATATGGTCGGCCCGCTATTTATGCCCCACACACAATACAATTCAATGGTCCCTACAATCTCATTGTCCATTGGACACAGGAATTCGGCTTCGCATTATAACAAAAGGTCATAGGTTGATTCATACAGGTGGGCTGTGACTGTTTCCAACTGTTCAGGTGGGTGGGATACTGGTTTTCCCGCCGCATGATTAAGTAAGAACAAATAATAGTAAATGAACATAAACTTCTTATGTTCATAACTATTCGCACGAGCGATTGATCCGCTCCAAACCAACACCGGAATATTGCTATTTAAATACTCTTCCGATGGGTACCAAACACTACTGTATGACCCCTGTTAGACCCTTCGTACAATACAAAGAGGAATCTCTCTGTTCAGGAACATTCTATGTTAACCAAACTTTCAGAATCTATCAAAGGGACCATGATCTATAAAATACATTATTATTGAAAATATGTAACGAAAGAGTCGCATGCTACGATTACATAAACTCTACCGTAAATACGCATACCGTGCGCCTGCGGGTGCACGCTATTGCGGGTATGCGCCTTCACGGGAGAGCGTACGCATGCGCAGCGCAGACCTGAATGAGGTGTAAATATGGCAGTGTGCATGGAGATATTTTTCTGACTTTGACATTAGTCACAACATAATGTGACTAGCATGCATAAAGAGACTGTGATGATTGATTTGATACTGTATTTATCACTTGTATATTGTGTGTAACAGAGTCTGCATACGGAGCATAACAGAACTTGTAATGTAAAAAGCTGCAGCTGAAACATTGTAGCACTTCATACACAGATACTCAGTCACACACAGATATACCAGTGTCATATACCAATTTAATCAGCAGTCTCCTCATGCATCCTAAGAATACAGAAAATGAACTGTCCCAAGGCGCAAAAAAACTTATGCAGCTAGATACATACAAAGGGACCACCAATACCCTGTAATAGAAACAATGATGCAGAGAACAGAATGTAACTATGCGCTCAGTCCTGTTTCAACATAAATGTCCCATATGAAATCTTTTTTAAGTGGTATCTTCTATAGGTCACTGAGCCGCTTGTAAATGATGTATCAATTCTTAGTCGTCAGTCCATATGATTCCCTCCAGTGATGGGTAAACCTCAGAACAAACCAAATAGAAATGATATAGTGTAGTAGGTCTATAGAAAGATGGTAACACCCATGTGGTAATATGAATGGGGTGAAATATTCTGTGTACCAAAACTCACACTGGTTAAAAGAGAGTGACTCTCATAAAGGTATCTTTCTCCACCAATCTCAAACAACGTGAATAGGCCAGCCGTACACACACCTTCATGCAACAATCCCAGTATTATGACGTACCGTACTCACATAATACAAAGTGAGTACACTCCCATAAAGGTATCTTTAGTCACCGATATTCAATGTCTTTTTGGGGTAGTGTCTTCTACAGGTCACCGGACCTCTTATAGATAATGTATCAATTCTTAGTCGTCAATCCATATAATTCCCTCCGGTGATGAATAAACCAAAGGGCCGCTGGATCGGAGGTCTAACCAGGAAGTGACGGTCACATGACTATGCCTACTGGGAGCCAGAAGATGCTGCTGCAGCGATTGCAGTGGAAGCCTCAGTGCTGGAGGATTTGGACAGTACAGCGTTTCCAGTGGTTTGGGGGTCTACAGTCTCATTCTGGTGATTGGAAGTATTTAAATCTAATGGAAAGGAGGAGTCAATCCAGTACTACAAGGAATACAATAAAAGATGCAAAAATGCAATAAGAGCAGCTAAAATTGATAATGGAAAGCAAATCGCTTTGGAGAACAAAACCAATCCTAAAAGGTTTTTTAAATACATAAACAGTAAAAAGTTAAAAAAGGAGACTGTAGTTCCAATAAAAGATGAATTTGGAGTATTGCTAAATGATGATGAAACAAAAGTGGAAATACTGAACACATTTTTTTCATCAGTGTTCACCAGAGAAGAACCGATGGTGGGAGTAGTGCATAACGATAGTGAAAGCAATGATTTGTGGCTAGATACTTGTTTAAGTGAAGTAATAGTCTGGGAGAGACTAAGCAAAATTAACATTAATATATCACCTGGCCCAGATGGATTTCACCTGAAGGTTCTAATAGAGCTTAGGTCACAACTAGCAAGACCCCATACTTGATTTTCAATAGTTCAGGTCAATCCTATGGATTGGCGTGGGGAAAATATTGGAAGAAATTTTAAGGAATAGCATACAGAAGTATCTACATACCGCTAAGATTATTAGCAAGAACCAGCATGGGTTTGCGAGAGACAGATCATGTCAAACTTAGTTAGCTTCTATGAGGAAGTGAGCAACAATCTTGACCAGGGAAAAGCAGTGGATGTGGTCTGTTTAGATTTTTCAAAAGCCTTTGATACAGTGCCTGACAGGAGACTGATTATCAAATTAAAGGAGCTTGGCCTAGGAAAAACTATTTGTACATGGATAAGTAACTGGATGGATAACAGGATACAGTGAGTAGTGGTCTATGGGATGTCCTCCAGCTGGGCACCAGTAGTCAGCGGAATACCACAAGGGTCCGTACTCGGGCCACTACTGTTCAAAATATATATCAATGACCTAGAAATAGGCCTGGAAAGCACAGTGTCAATCTTTGCAGATGATACTAAGCAGTGTAAGGTAATTAATTCAGAAATAGATGTGGAGTCTCTACAGAATGACTTATCTAAACTTGAAATCTGGGCGTCTAAATGGAGAATGAGGTTCAATATAGAATAATGAAAAGTTATGCATTTTGGGATGAAAAACAAACTTGCAACCTACATATTAAATGGGGAAAATCTAGGGGTAACAGTATTGGAAAAATATTTTGGGGTATTCATTGATAATAGGCTTAATAACTGTATACAATGTCAAAGTGCAAAGTAAGGTGCTAGCGTGCATAAAACGGGGAATTGAGACAAGGGAAAGGCTTACTAGGTTGAATATGTATACACTGGAAAAGAGGCATCTAAGAAGAGAAGTTATTAATATCTTCAAATATGTAAAGGGACTTTACAAAGAATTATCAGAGGAATTTTTTATTGAAAGAACTCTGTATAGAACACAAGGTCACTCACTGAGGTTAGAGGAGAGAAAATTACATACACAACATAGGAAATGGTTCTTCACTGTTAGGGCAATAAGGATTTGGAATTCCATGCCAGAGAAGGTGGTAATGGCGGACACTGTATATGCATTTAAAATCAGATTGGATACATTTATGACTGAAAAAGATATCCAAGGTTATAGCATTTAAAATATGGACATTGATAAACAGGATTTACAGTGGTTAACTAGACAGAAAACATTATTTCAACAGGGATAATTATAATGAACCCGGATTAATCCAAAATACAGGTTGATCCCGATGGGCATTTTGCCTCTTTTCAACCTCAATAACTATGTTACTATGTTACTGCTTGTGCTCTTGTGGTGCTAGCGGGGATTGTGCAGGAGCTTTGTTTTTTAATATAATGCTGATATAATTTGGCTTGTAGAGACCACATTATACTGTTTTCAGATTCTTGCTCTTAAAAAACCCAGGCTGGGTGTACCATTCTTCTCATTCTCCTAATTCCAGGGGTGTTTCTGTGCTAGTCATGAAACTACTTCATTATCAGCTGGACAAGGTTCAGATAGACCTTTATGGTATATATATTTTTCTTAAAGATTTTCTTCACTCCTCCCCACTACTTTTTCCTATTTTAATTCTTCCCCCTTTCCAAATCTATGTCTTCATACAGGTAGCCGCCTTTCTTATCTTGGCACCAGGGTGTCCTGTGATTTGTATGGGTATTTTAACAACACAATGGATTCCTTACTTGAGAGATGGGGGGAGGTCTCTCAGGCTTAAACTTTTTTTATCTGGTCCTACTGCTTTATCCAAATGAATCACTAACTTAAAACTTGTAGATATTTGGTACTTGTGTCACCCAACTGTTACTAAGATTTCCTGTCACTCCACCATTCAACGCACTCTCTCATGCATTGATCTTATGTTTATTTCTCCTGTTCTAGCTGTGCATGTCACTATGGCGGAATATCTGCCTCAGGGAATATCGGACCGCTCAGCTGTGCTCACCAACATAGACTTCTCTGTGGAAAGGTGAATAAGATTTTGAAAATGAAAACCTTTGTGGTTGCAGTTAATGAGGCAGGTTCTGAATTAATCTCCTCTTGGGATAATTACTATTCTGACACATGGATAGAACAGATATAATGGTTCTTGGAGATTTCATAAAGGTACAGTATCTTACATTCCCACGCAAGCGTTTATGTCTGACTCAGAATCAGTCCTTTTATGTAGCTAGTAAATAGAGAAGAAGAAGCAGCAACTGTCTCATCCAGAGAATCACTTGGTCTTTTTTCATCTGGTTCAGATCTGGATATAAACTGCTGGAGAACTCTGTCAAGCCCATGCTGCAGATAACGTAGGGACTCAAATTGAGACTGTGATGGATAAGGTGGTGAAACAAGTATAAGGCTGCATTATAGTGGAAGTTATCAATAGCTCAGTCCTCCCTGTGCTCATGGGTAAAGAAGCTTATGGTGCTCTGAGAGAACCCACAGTGCAGTATTTAGAAGAGTGTCCCTGTCAGGAACATGTAAAAGACAGAATTTTTTTTAAAGTTTTTGGGTACCAGCAATGGGGATTAACTGAAAAGTAGAAACTGAAAAACTAGTAGCAAAGGAAAGCAAAGTGAATCCCCAAAAAATCTTTAAATACATTAATAGCAAGAGATTAAATAAGGAGAGTACATGCCCTTTAAAAGATAAGTTGGGAGTCTTAAGCAAAAATGATAATGACATAGCGGACACACTAAATGAGTTTTTTTCAACAGTATTTACTAGAGAGGACCCAATTCAGGGACTAACACATAATCTCAATAATGAGAATATCCCACTCATAGGTACTTATTTATGTGAGGAAGTAGTCTGTGACCGATTAAAACATTTAAAGATTAATAAATCACCAGGTCCCAATGGTATTCACCCAAGGGTTCTAATGGAGCTTCACTCTGAACTTGCAAAACCGCTATTTTTGATCTTTAAGGATTCAGTAATATCAGGTATGGTTCCCAAAGACAGGCGTATAGCGGAAGTAGTGCCTATATTCAAAAAGGGAAGTAAATCTGAACCAAGTAATCATAGACCAGTTAGTCTTACATCTATAGTGGGGAAAGTATTGGAAGTGATTATGTCGATATTATCTTAAACCATAAAGCTATACCTTTAAACACACTTTTACTATGGAGCCGCTGTGGCCGCTAGACTTAATATTCACTCTACGTACTTTGTACGCTATTTGCATACAGAGTCCCGTACCTTGTACGGACTTAGCGTACAAACGCCGCGCTGGGGGTACAAAGTACACACAGCTCGCACACACCCAGAGATATACTTGAAACCTTAGTAGTAATGCAATGCAATGCAATGATATTACACCTTAAACCTTATGCAGCGCTGACGGTACAAAGTAACCGCAGTGCGTACACACCTTATTAACACACTTTTAAACCTTATACAGTTAGGTAATGTAATACACTTTAAACCCTAGCAGGGAAAAGAGGACACAACACCGATTTGTAGTTAATCACTGGGTTCCGACACCACAGAGTAATATATCTGAAAGGGGGTTAACAATACAATTTATACACTACAATACAAAAGAGTAAATGGCTACAGTCAATGTACATACGTGAGAATATTCGTATGCGCTTCCTGGTCCAGTCCTCCGCTAATCAGGTAGATAGCGTTAAGAGTCTTCTGACCAGCCAGGCAGCAACAGGCTTTTTATACACTACTTCCAAAAGCAATACAATGGAAACTGTAATCCCTTTGTCCATTGGACACAGGGATGCATCTTTACATTACAGGAGAGGTCATAGGTTGATTTGAAAAGGTGGGCGATGTCTTTCTCAACTGCTCTTGTGGGTGGTCTCCTCAGGATTCCCGCCGCATACATAATATACAGTAAATACAGTTTATATCTATATTCTACTTCTGCACATAACTATACGCAGGAACAGACGATCTTCCTCGAACCAACACTGGAATATTACCCTTAAAATACCCTACAGCTGGATACCAGACACCACCTTATAACCTTAGTCTGTCCCTTCCTATCATGCAATGACGAATTGCGAATATCTGCACGCATGGCGGAACAAGTGCACGCGCAGCGGGCATGTGTGTGTCGTTTGTACGTGATGTGTGTACTGCAATATTTTTCAACTTTGACAGTCCACCCTTTGGCAGTCAACAATAACTGCCACTATCTAAACACTAAACAAAAAATGTACAATACAATATCTACAGATGATTGGATGGTAGAAGGACAGTTGTAGGCGGGAAATGTATGACCTAGTGGGATAGTAAAAAGCATGTATGTATGAATCCATGTCTGAGGGGCATGCATCATCGTGCCGTATATGTTCTAGATAAGCTTCGAGGTATTGCAAAGTATACATTAAAACCCTCTTATCCCGTATTAAGGGTCTGTAAGTGGGCCAACAAACACTACCGAGGTCTTTTCGGCTTATTGTTCCAACAAATGGGGTGCACATTTAGTTGATGATACATGGAGGGGGAACATATGTGAGTGCTAGTATATGCGGATATCACCTGTCGACTATGTGTGTCATTTAACTGAAGGTTGTAGAGATGAGATAAGACACATGTCTACATTACATTCGCATAACATTTTCGTAATCATTCTTGGGTGTAGTCGATGTCTTTTCCAGATCGGTGTATCTGGGCAAAGGGGGAGACAAAGGAAAAATGGGTGAAAGAAACAGGCCATGGAATTCATTTGCAATCCTTATCATAACACTGTCTCTATGGATGGGTCGTAAATTAAATCTGCTGCTGTAACAATGCCCCTACTCCTTAAACTCATCGAATTTGTGCCGTGCTTGCGCCGCATCAGAATTCGAACACACCTAAATATCAATCCAATAATAATGACGACTCCCAGGATACAAAGGAGAAACTTTCCCACACTCATAATAACATTTTGAGCCCACTCTCCTAATCCTGAGAACCAATTTTGTGGGTTCAACCATGAGACCCAGCCAGTCAGTTCATTACTCACAGCAGTCAGGGTAAGGTTGTGTCTCCTTCGGAACTCCCACTTCAACTGCAAGATATCATCCATCTTTTGATCGATAATCTCCGTGGGGTCGTAAGTGCTGTTTGTAATATACGTACAGCACTTCACACCATATTGAGTTGCCAAAGTGACACAATACCCACCCGTCACGGCTGTGATATAACTGAGGACCATCCTGTGCTGGATCAGTTCTGTCTTGTAAGCTTGCAACTCCCTTCCCGTATACCTGAAGGTGTCGTCATACATCTCAGTGATATTATCTATCAAGTTCCCTAGCGCATGGATATACCTATAATTTATAATTCCTCTGGCAGTACGGGTGATGTCTAACGCGAGTAGGAATTGAATCCCAGTGGATTCGTGGATCAAATCAGAGGCTGCGTGCTCTGTCCTATCTATGAGGTGTCTCTTGACGATGTGCTCATAGTGAGTATGAGTATAAGGAGCCATAGCACTGCGGTGAACGTCTTTCATCTTATCATGGGTTATGGTCATGACCTCTGGCAACACTCTTCCAACATAACACAATCCCTCTGAGTTTGGGGCAAGCCACTTATATGCCTTCCTCCCACATATGAAATAGGCATCATCGGGGAGAACATATGGGACAGAATATGACATTACCATATTACAAACTTTCCAAGTGAAAAACCCAATCCCTAGTTCTCTTATCTGTTCAATACAAGTATCAGGCTGTATGATATGAGCACAGTACCCTGGTGATACTTCCCCAACCCACATGGTCTTGCTTCCTTGAGTATACCTATATCAGAAATACCTTCCACTGTTGGTTATTTGGCGTACAAGTTCAGAGTCTATGGGTATCTTATCAGCTCTGTGCGAAAAGGCCATGGTTTGATTATTCCATGTCACCTCCCAATTTCCTGGTTTTCGGAAATTGGAAATGTTGAAACATAATAAGGATCTATCTACATGATACTGGTGGAGCTTCAAACTAGGGGGCCTAGAAATATTAAATTTCTTGTCCACCGGTCTCCCACCCCGTAATTCGAGTACATCATCTATTGCTAAAGGGGACGGTACTAATCCTGACTTGCTCTGACCTTGAGGTACTTGTGAGCACACCCAGCATTCTGTCTGGTTTAAGACCTTACCCACTAGTGAGTGGTAATCACTCAATGGATGATGGTCCATGTTGATATTAAGGCTGGACTGACATCTCTGGATGCACCCATCCTCAACTATGTTCTCACAATTCCTACAAATGCAATTTTCCTCAGCCAATAACCCTTCACAGTGCCTCCGAGCTACCTGACTACCAGATCATTTTCTGATATTCGCCTTTGCTCGAGTGATGTTTTGCTCTTGGAATTCTACAAATCCATCCTCGCCATCAGAACACATTCCTGATCCTTTCTCGACCTCTCTGGGACTCTCTCCGAAACAGACTGTTCTGGTCAACAACAGGATTAACAGGAAAACCCGGAACGCAGTCTCTTGGGGTGAGTCCATCTTGTTAAAGGAAGAGAAGGGAAACAAGAAGGGGGAGAAAGGGAAGGAGAGAAGGAGGGTAGTGGGAGTTGAAAAAAATAATAAAAAAAAAACTGGTGCGACAACCGCCTCTGGTCTTGTTGTTCTCCGCGCTCAGGTGCCGTCTCAACAGTCCTGTCTCTCAACCTTCCCGGAACAGACACTTCAGTGATACGATGTTCTCTACACTATGCTCTTTGTCACGGGTTCTCTCCGGGTCAGCGACCTTTCTGTAGGGAACATAAATCTTGCATTTCAATGTGTTTAACTGTTGTGTATTATCAGTTGTGTGAAGTAAACCATCTGTGGAAAGTGAAAAGAGAGGGGAAATAATAAAAAGAAAATTTGTCAGATTTGCGTTCACCATCAGGCTGTCACACTATCATGTATATCGGTGTCTCTGCACAGTCTCCCTTCACCAGTATTCCCATTCTCCACCCTTTGTGCATGACCAGGCACACTGATACTGGTGTCCCTATGCTAGTGAGATATACTTGATTAAGGCAGAGCTCTGAAAGATCGAGTAGGCATGTGGCATTTGAACTATAATCCTGTCGGTGAACGCAAGAGATGAAGAGAAAACTTTGGAGACAAATCACAGAGTTTAGTAACAGATAAGTTTGTAGAGACAAAGAAGGTTTTACAAAGTTTGACATCTGGATTGGGCACTACGGGGAATGATTCCCTAATCGTTCTGTTCCCCTAAAAAAAAATTCTATGTGTGTTATATCTCTACTGGAACTATCCCAGCCTTTAATCCAGTGTCTTGTCCATTCTAAATTCATAGGGAACCCGGTATCCTTGAGATAATTTCCTCTACCTGTCATGGACATGCATCTAAAACAGTGAAATGCAACATTAGTCTTCGTGGTTATTTAACATATTTTGTGCTTCCTGGGTGGGAGCACTCTATATGTATACTATCTCTAACAAAACTCCTGTTAAGTTACTTAGAGGTCACTTCTGCTAATGAGAGAAGCAGAAGTTTAGAGACCTCCTCCTAACCCCAGCAAGTTCTGTCAAAAGGGTAAAGTTGCATTTATTCTGTTCTTCCCATTAACCGAATCTGTGTTTATCTATACCGTATCGTGTTTCCTTACTATATGTCCCTTGATCCCGTCTATGTGTTTAATAATGTGGCTTGTTTATTCTGTCTAGGGGTCTATATTGGCTATGTGCTGTACTACTCTTACAATCTCTAGCAAAATGTCCTTTATTTTTACAAATGTAACATATTCTCGGTCTTTTGTTACTACTAGGGTTTTGGGGCTTGGGCTGATGAGACTTTGGTGTAAGAGCCTGCATACAGATGTAGCCAACTTTATCTTGACTGTTTCTCCGCCGAGACGGGCGTCTAGCCACGCTAATGCGATAGCTGAGTTTCATCACAGGCAGGCGCGTTGAGACGATCTAGATACTCATCATGCATTACACATCTCCACCACTGTGTCGCTAATGCTCCACTAATCCAGTACTTTCGATCGTACAGTATAGCGGCGGATTGATCTACAGCTCTGGCAATACTGTAGGCGTAACGGGAGGCGGTGGAAAAAGTATGGAGTATTGTACAGTACAGTATGTGTATGGAGACGCAACTACAGTAATTGTGTAAAAGGAAGAATGTACAGTACAATGCATAAACACCGTGCTTTTAAAATATATGAGCGTCTGAGTTCGCTAATGCATAATGGGAATGGAGGACTAGCAGGAGGCGGAGGAAAACACCGTGCTTTACAAATGCGAGCGTCCGAGTCCTCTAAGGCATAAACCAACAGCAATGGGGCGGGGGCCGGGCGTCTCAGTCACCGCCCGCTACCCACTTTGCAAATTTGTTTCCTCGTAGGCAGACTTGCTGTGTGGATCTTCTCCGACCTTTCAGAAATCTCCTGATAATTTGCTCTCCGTTTCTGCCTTCGAAAACTTCTTCACAGGCCATACTGTTCCAGCTCATTGACACAGTTTCGTCATACAGTATTTGACCGGTAATTCTTTCATTTACGGTTTACAATTATTTATATACAGTACTGTACTGTACGTAAATGATGAATGTCCCTGTGCATTGCTCCATGGCCTGTACAACTTATCCCGGTGTATTTTAAAATGTATACCATCTCTCACTACATATCCGAGCGCTGCCACGTGCTGGGAGTTCACGGTCGGCGGCCATGTTGTCAGGTTGCTAAGCGATCCAGCTCGGTATACCGTAATGTGCATAGACCTCGCTTATCCCAATGTAATTGAGCTAGGGGATTGTGACGCTCCTTCAGCATTGCCCCCTGAACTGTGAAATGTATGCCATATTGTATCTCACTACATATCCGAGCGCTGCCACGTGCTGGGAGTTCACGGTCGGCGGCCATTTTGTCAGGTTGCTAAGCGATCCAGCTCGGTATACCGTAATGTGCATACAGTAGACCTCGCTTATCCCAATGTAATTGAGCTAGGGGATTGTGACGCTCCTTCAGCATTGCCCCCTGAACTGTGAAATGTATGCCATATTGTATCTCACTACATATCCGAGCGCTGCCACGTGCTGGGAGTTCACGGTCGGCGGCCATGTTGTCAGGTTGCTAAGCGATCCAGCTCGGTATACCGTAATGTGCATAGACCTCGCTTATCCCAATGTAATTGAGCTAGGGGATTGTGACGCTCCTTCAGCATTGCCCCCTGAACTGTGAAATGTATGCCATATTGTATCTCACTACATATCCGAGCGCTGCCACGTGCTGGGAGTTCACGGTCGGCGGCCATTTTGTCAGGTTGCTAAGCGATCCAGCTCGGTATACCGTAATGTGCATACAGTAGACCTCGCTTATCCCAATGTAATTGAGCTAGGGGATTGTGACGCTCCTTCAGCATTGCCCCCTGAACTGTGAAATGTATGCCATACTGTATCTCACTACATATCCGAGCGCTGCCACGTGCTGGGGGTTCACGGTCGGTGGCCATTTTTTGTGTGCATAGAACTCGCTTATCCACATAGGCCCCTGTGTTTTTAACTACTATATTGAGATGCACATTTCTAGGCCTACAGTATTTAATATACAGTAAGCAGCATTGTTGTTAGGCAATAATTGAAGAATTTACATACAGTACTGACATGTACTGTATGTAATGCTTGTACATCATGTCAGTCGACCCTTATGCTGTACACTACTGTAAGTTTCACAGGGCCCATGCACTTCCAAGGAGGGTTATTTACTGTACTGTATCTGTTTCATACAGGAAACTAATTGCAGTCCATAACACTGAAGTTGTATTTTCAGTACTGTACAGTATACAATACTTAAATTTGAACATCAGGTACTGGATAGTAAACATGTACAGTATTAACTTCTATCATAAAACTCTTATGCATTTTCAGATGTGTAAATTTTAGACTACAGTATTCACAAATGTTTTCTCTCCATACAGGAATTATAGTTGGACAACATGCCAGTAACTATCAACAAAACGATGAGCAAGATAATCGCCAACATGAAAAAAGAAAATAAAACCATCAAAGAGATCCATGCATGGCTCAAGGAAAGTGGCATTATAGTCACTTTAGAAACGGTGCGCTATCATGCATTCGAGAGAACAACGCCCAGATTTGTATTTCCTACAAAATGCACATGGTACGTACTGTACACTACTGTAATGTTTAAATGACTTGCTTTATACCATAAACAATTTTTTTGAAATAAAATTAAAACTTCATCAATTGTAACTGTGATTGTGCTGTTCATGAATTCATATTTTTCATACTGTATTGTACTGTAGGAGAGTGCAACAAATTGTGGAGGAACTAACTCGTGAGGATGATGAGCGTACTGCTCTGCAAATAAAACGAATTCTCCATTCCAAGTATGACCTGGACATATCGGCCACCAGCATCAGAAGGATGCGACGGAAAATGGGATGGACCTTTGGCGCAACAAGGTAAAATACTGAAAGCAGTATAAACCATACAGTAAATGCACTGTTAATAATCCCTTGATACGTGATATAATAATGCCATAAATCATTATACAGAGTGTGTACTTTATACTATATACAGTATGTGTGTGTGTATATACTGTATATACAGTATTCTATCCCAAAAGAGATACCTACTGTATAGGCACTCAGAGACAGCAATGAAGCATTGCCGGCTTATTGTGATGATTACATACTGTATACTGTGTGTGTGTGTTTGTGTGTATGTACAGTATGTATATATATATTACTCTGTATGTAACTTAATGTACTGTATGTACAGTTTAATGTATACAGTAGGTATATAATACAGTATACTGCACATACAGTCTACTGTATATACAGTAATCTGTAAATCTGTAATTTCATAACTGTATCTGATTTCATTATTTTTGGCTCTTCACAGGATATCTCCAATGATAAGAGATGTGAATAAAGAAAAGAGAGTGGAACAGGCACGGCGATGGATTGAGAGTGGTGAAACATTTGATGATGTCATTTTCACAGATGAATCGTCTGTTGCCCTTGAGCGGTTCTCCAGAATGTCATTCAGGAAACGTAACCATATCTCTTTAAAACCACGCCCAAAGCATCCATTGAAAATCCATGTATGGGGAGGCATATCACGATTAGGAGCTGGTCCCCTATTATTTTTCGAAGGTACAGTACAGTACTATACTTTATTCTGTGCCTGTGTTCTGTAAAAATACATGTTGTACTGTAGAGTACGTGTAACTGCACAATAAAAGGAGTTGCTTATTAATGAACAACATTTTTTGATTTCTGTAGGAATCATGGATAAGAAATATTTCCAAGAAACAATAGTAGAGAAATGTATGGTGCCATTTGTGAATAAATATTACCCAACTCACCATAGGATATTCCAAGACAATGATCCTAAACACTCCGCCTCAGCCAAATTTATGGAAGAGAAAGGTATGAATTGGGAACGCACACCACCAGAGTGAGTATTCTTTCAACAGTGTACAAGTAAAATTTTGGATAGCACTCTAGTACTGTAAAAAAAAATTTTGTTTAATAAACAGTACAATATTGTATGTTTAATTTTCTCTATTTACTGTAATGTACTGTAATTAATTTTTTCTATACGCTTTTTTTTTTTTTTTAATTAGATCACCAGACATGAACCCAATCGAATTAGTGTGGGCTCAATTGAAGAGGTACGTTAGGAGTGTTGCAAAGCCAACAACAAAACAGCAACTGGTGGATGGGATAAAGAAATTTTGGCTAGAAGTACTCACACCTGAACATTGTAATAATTATATAAATCACCTGTATAAAGTATTACCTGTTGTAGTTGAAAGAAATGGTCAAGCCACAAATATGTAGTTCTGTATTTTCTGTTTAAAATTTTAAATTGGTGCATTATTAAAAAAAATGATAAAATTGCCTTTGTCTGATTATTGCATAAACTAATGTAGAATATTATACAGTAGTAATGTTATTGATGTGTACTGTATGAACAGTTATTTTCAGTTTTATAAGTCCTGAATAAGAGTACTGTACATTTTGATCAGTGCAGTACATGGAATCGGATGTTGTAATACTTTATTTTTACATTAATATTGATGTTTTTCCAATAAATATTCAATTTTACAGTATGGTACGGTACAGTACATGAGGGTACCTGTACAGTATGATACGTCATTATGGGGGAGAAATACTGTATCCACTAAATGTACAGTAAAATGTTTTTTTCTTATTACAAACACACAAATGCATCTCAGATGGAAATATGCTATACACAGCAGACAGCTTATGGTGACAGAACTTCCCTACTGTATCCCCACCCATAGTCGTGGTATATTTTAGATTGCCTAATGAGACACTCCTGCAGCATTGCCAATGATTCATGTAAAACCTGTGTGCAAACAGTATCTGTATTGAATGCAAAGTACAGTAAGAGTACAGTATACAGTATTATCAGAGCCAAACCTGACCAACATGATGCCCTAGGCTAGATTTTGGCTGATGCCCTCTTGCACAGATGCTACGTAGTTCCGCCTCTAACCCTGCACCCCTTTCCCAGCACCATCACCCATTTTGGCGCTCCTACCCCCTATAATCTAAATAAGAACAATGTGCACATTTAGTGCCAGCCCAAAACAGTGTACAGTATGTTCTTGCTGGGAAGGGGCATGGTAACACAATAATACCCGAAGATGAAATGACACAACACAGTACTGCAACTTTATTCACATTATATCATGCAGTGGTGTCTCTTATTCTCATGACATCATATCATAGTACCACATTACTCCTAACAGTAATGCCCCTTATTCACATTACACCCCACCACATTCATCTTTATTTACATTAGACCACAGGTTCTCAAACTCAGTCCTCAGGACCCCACACAGTGCAGGTTTTGCAGGTCTCACAGAATCACAAGTGAAAAAATTAGCTCCACCTACTGTATGGACCTTCTAAAATGTGTCAGTTAGTAATGAATACATCTGTGCACTTGCTGGTTTACCTGCAAAACATGCACTGTGTGGGGTCCTGAGGACCAAGTTTGAGAACCACTGCATTAGACCATGCAGTAGTGCCCTTTCCTTATGTTACACCAGAAAATATTGTAGTACACCTTATACACATACAGTACAGTAATGCCACACATTAGTAATGCATTTCATATTTAAATTTTCTGATTTAATTTCATAGAGCCGCAGTCACTCACAGAATATAGGCATGTACTGTAGCATCTCATTTTATTCTGCAGAAGCTGATTATTCCCGTTTGGCTAGTTTGCCGCCTCTGTACAGTACAGTATATCACAATAGAAAAAAGTTATAGTGTCAGTGAAAAAAGCACCTCATGACAGATACTGTACACAAGCTCATGTCTAAATACTGTATACTGTAAGCAGTGACATTAAGGGGTACAGTACTGTATATGCAATTGCAGTCGAATTCCGGAAGGAATACGGAAAAAATGGACACGGGATCCCCCATCTTTTTAGAACCAGCACCGGGCTCTGCGCCTGGTCCTGGTGCAAAAAATAAGGGGGACAAAAAAAGCGTAGGGGTTCCCCATATTTTTTGAATCAGCACTGGGCTCCACTAGCTGGACAGATAATGCACAGCCGGGGGAGACTTTTATACAGGTCCCTGCGGCCATGGAATTAAATACCCAACTAGTCACACCTGGCCGGAGTACCCTGGAGGAGTGGGGGCCCCTTAAATCAAGGGGACCCCCCTCCAGCCACTCGATTATCTCTATCACCCCTGTGTATTGTAGCTAGGGGATTGTGACGCTCCTTCAGCATTGCCCCGTAGCCTGCAAAATCTGTGCTGTTATTTGCTCCATAGCTGAGTGCCTCCTAGGAGCTACTGTAGGAGTCACAGGCGGTAGCCATTTCAATTGAGTCTGCCCTGCTATAGAATTGTACAGGTATGTGTACATTACCGTACGGTGCATAGAACCTTTACAGTAGAAACTCTCCTGCAGCTTTGGCCTGCTTTACTGTATGTACTGTAAAACTTGTGTTTTGTCAGTTTGCTATGCGACCGAGCCCGGTGTAACGTACTGTACAGTACTGTAATGTGCATAGACCTCGCTTACAGTATCTCTGTGTATTTTGGCTAGGGGATTGTGACGCTCCTTCAGCATCGCCCCGTAGCCTGCACAGCTTATGCCATTTCTCATTCCATACCCAACTGCTGCCTGCCACGAGGTGGGGGTTCAGGAGGTGGGGGTTCATGGGTAGTGGTCGTTTTGACAGTGTGCTATGCGATTGAGTCCGGTGTACCGTAATACTGTATGCAATCCTACAGTAGCTTATCCCTCCCCTGTGTATTTTGGCTAGGGGATTGTGACGCTCCTTCAGCATAGCCCCATAACCTGCACAAGGGTTCAGGGGCGGCGGCCATTTTGCCAGTGTGCTACAGTATGTCATCGAGTCCGGTGTACCATAATATGCATACTGTGTATTTTAGCTAGGGGATTGTGACGCTCATTCAGCATTGCCCCATAGTCTGTACAATCTGGACTATTACTTGCTCCGTAGCCTAGGGCCTCTGTGGGGCAAGGAGTCATAGGTGGTAGCCATTTCTATTCAGTCTGCCCAGCTACAGAATTGTATGTGTACTGTGTACGGAGCATAGTACCTTAACCTGCATAGAACCTGCAGATTATGGTACACCGGACTCGATCGCATAGAACCGCTCATGCAGCTACTGTATGCCCTGGTTTGCAGTATGTGAATAAAAAAAATAATAAAGTGTCTGAAAAAAACTACAGTAACATGCATTCGTACAGTACTTAAGGAATCGAACCCTGGACTCTGAGTATAGGAAGCGAAACACTTCACCACTTCGCCGCAGACAAATGTATAAATCCGTTGGTTTTGATTATGCTGTAATGGCTACGGGATTAGGACGATAACACTGTAGAAAATTCCTAATCTTGAGAGGCAATAGTGAACTTGTAACACACATCCATTTGCGACAGTGTACACTACTGGTTTTACAGTACTGTGTTTTGTCTGCGGGACTTGCACGCTCACATACAGTATTCATAAAGTATTGTAGATGGATCATATACTGTATGCTGTACTACTGTATTTGCGTCGGTGTCGTACTGTATATACTGTACAGTACTGTATTAAATAATGCAGCGTAATGAGTACAGTATTTGCTGTATGCAGCGTAATGAGACGCCTTAGTAAAGTAGTCCTTATTATGTATGTCAGTATTGTATTTTACGGGAGACCACACGCATGCGCAGTGGTGATTGTAAAAAGCGACATCTGGTGGCTGATCGCAGGTATTACACGTAAAGGTAACGCCAAACGTCAAATGTCTGTCTCCGTGCGATTAGATAGCCTCTCTGTGGCTAGGCGCGCCTCGCTACGCCACAGTACGCTGCGTATGGTCGAACGGGCCAACCGCCGCGGCCACTCAAGATAAAGGTGGCTACATCTGTACTTTCAATCCTCAGCAGCTCCTCTTGTTGTTTTCTGCTCCTAACAATATTTTTGTGGTGTACAATTGCGCACTCTCTAAGGCAAGCTACTGTGACCCCTCTCCAATTAGGCAAAGATGTTTGTACTCAGTCCCTTACTGTCTTATCGAGTCCGTCCATTAGCACAGACACAGCTACCTTCCTGTAATTCATATCGTCCCCTGTATATGATACTCCCATGTATCTATCCATTATTTGCTGGGCCCGATGGAAATATTCAGATGTCATTTAATTTTCCCTCTGTTTTATGGAGAAAATTCTTCTCCACTCACTGGGGAAACACAACTCTAGTTGCCTATTAATTTGTTCTATATTTTCCTGATTGTTTCTGTCAGTCATAGGACTATCCAACTCTAGCCTACAATCAGTGGTAAATTTTGGGGTGTCAATATTAGGGGGTAGGCATGCTTTCAAAAATGTCCGCCAATGTTGGTTTGTCGGTTCATACGCATTACCCAGATCTCTGATAAATTTCTGTCATCTGGCTAAATGCTACCGAGGGTTGGGGAATTCTGAAATGATTGATCGAAGCTCATCTCTGGGCCATGGGCAATACATTGCATTATTCCTGGTGAGGACTACTTCCTGACTATCGGTTCCCCCATTGGGAGTTACTATTTCCAAGACAGGGTGTAATCCTACCATTCTGTTCCTAATCTGTTTACTGTGTGGTGTTGTTGTTTCTGTGCAATGAACTGTCTCATACTTACCGGTAGCTGTGACCTCACCAGTTCTTTCATTGGGGAATACTGTTACTGCACTACCTGGTTGGACAGGCCCCACCTGAGTTTCCTGCAACATGACTGCTTGGAGGAGAGCTGCGATTTGGCTGAATCCTTCATCTCCCTGTGACATAAAACCTTGGAGAGACTTCAAAACAGGATACATTTTGCAAAAGTTAGGGTTAATACATTGCTCTTTCATTTTACTATCATTTACGGGTGTATCATTGACTGTAGCCTGCTGTTCCCCTTCGACCTGTGTCGACAATGGTGTGTTTGTGTTCTCATTCCCGCTAGGTTTGGAATCTGCTGCATATGTTAATTTCCCTTGCATATCGCCCTCTTGCTGCCATAAGTTTAAACAATGTGTATGTCTAATCCTTTGTTTTCTGGATTTTATTAGACATATCCTACTCCTTAAATTCTGCAATACCGCTGGTAAAAAACTGCCTACCTTAGGGAATGGTTCCCTATCATTCATTGCACAAAACCTCTGTGTGTGGTCCATACTTCTCACCCCCTCGGTCGCGGTATGTCAATCTGAATCCTGGTTGCATGTCCCTTACTTGAGCAACTGGCCCCCATATTTTGCAGGTATTGTCCTTTTGGCTAATCCCACAAAAATAACCAAAATACTCAATATAAGGCAACGGTGAAAGTTCTCCGAGTGCTTTCACCCACTCACGCCCACGTTGGCCAGTACTACCATACACTGTCAATAGCGAAGGCATTGTACCCAACCTAGTGCCCTGTGTAACCTCTATTTACTGGAAGAATCTGGGAATAACTTACCCTTTCCAGTAAATCTAAGTTGATGGAGACTTCCTGAGAGAGACCAGCGAAAACTCCCTAAATCTTTATTATACACAAATCACGCTTGCGTATGCTATATCTAGAGCTAATGATACCGCGATTTTACGCAAAGCTCGTAAAAAAGTATCATGTTGCGTTAAATATTGCACCCATGAACGCGCGGTCCAATCGCACAGTGTATAGGTACTTGTTACTTATCCGCCGTACGACCAATGGAATCAATTTTTCAGGCTGCGAAACCTCAGCCAGAGCATATCAACAAAAACTACATGGGTAAACCTTCGCTAACCCCCTGGGCTGCGGTACTCTAAACCTCACTGACCTCCTGGGCCATGGTACTCTAAACCTCGCTGACCTTCTGGTCTGCTGTACTCTGCTACCTTGCTCCTTTGTACTTCACTATATATTAACGTGAGCCAGCTATCTCACGCCACCAAGTCTCTACTCACTTGGTGTACCACTCGACGGGATCCCGAATTCCCTGGGTCCACAAAACCTTTATTATGTTTGCTCACTCACGTTCGTTCACTCACATACACTTTGGTTTTTCTGTACAGAAAATTAACTTTCATTCAGATAAACAGCCTTAGTACCAGAGGTAATACAGTAAAAAAGGTTTTATTTAAACTAAATCTTGGAAACCGAGCAATTTGTGCTATTGTTGCGTGGCTACTGTTCTGCCCCTAAACTAAACAATGCTATTGTGTAATTTGTACTTAGCGGTCGTACCCTTACGCACGTTGCGTAAACACGCGACCGTGCGTATGTCTTTACGTTGCGTACGCAGTCCCGTACTTTGTCCAAAGACCGTACGTCCGTAATAGCACAAATCCCACACTTCTATAAATGTAAGCGATATTACCTATAATCGTTTACTTAACACAACACAGTTTCTTTCTGTATAAACCTGTTTAACTAGGCCAGACTGTATTTGTGTTTTACGTTTACTTCCTTATTATTTAGTCTATGTTTTAATTAAATAGCAACAAATTTCTCTGGACAGGTCTAAATTAATCTAGTAATCAGTATTTATGGCAACAATGTGAGCAGGTATACAAAGTACAGGTGTAGGTTTGTGTTTTGTGCGCATTTGGCGCCAAACAGAAATTCACAGACTTTTAAAATAGCTTTGCGTATTTACTTTACGGGTCCCACCAGCATCCCTACAAACCATGCAGAGCAGACACCATCTAATCAGCAATAAGATAGGGTTTTCCAGTGTATTCTATGGCCAGGAAAAGGTTCACGTAGGATACCTGTCCGCCCTTTGCTGACAGATAAAGTCTGCTTTAACCTGCTAGGCTGCGGGTATGTGAAAAAACCGGACGATGCCGCCAATTGATAATGTCGATATTATCTTAAACCATAAAGCTATACCTTTAAACACACTTTTACCATGGAGCCGCTGCGGCCGCTAGACTTAATATTCACTCTACGTACTTTGTATGCTATTTGCGTACAGCGTCCCGTACCCTGTTCGGACTTAGCGTACAAACGCCGCGCTGGGGGTACAAAGTACACACAGCGCGCACACACCCAGAGATATACTTTAAACCTTAGTAGTAATGCAATGCAATGATATTACACCTTAAACCTTATGCAACGTTGATGGTACAAAGTAACCGCAGCACGTACACACCTTATTAATACACTTTTAAACTTTATACAGTTAGGTAATGTAATACACTTTAAACCCTAGCAGGGAAAAGAGGACACAACACCGATTTGTAGTTAATCACTGGGTTCCACAGAGTAATATATCTGAAAGGGGGTTAACAATACAATTTATAAACTACAATACAACAGAGTAAATGGCTACAGTCAATGTACATACGTGAGAATATTCGAATGCGCTTCCTGGTCCAGTCCTCCGCTAATCAGGTAGATAGAGTTAAGAGTCTTCTGAATGGCCAGGCAGCAACAGGCTTTTTATACACTACTTCCAAAAGCAATACAATAGAAACTGTAATCCCTTTGTCCATTGGACACAGGGATGCATCTTTACATTACAGGAGAGGTCATAGGTTGGTTTGAAAAGGTGGGCGATGTCTTTCCCAACTGCTCTTGTGGGTTGTCTCCTCTGGATTCCCGCCGTATACATAATATACAGTAAATACAGTTTATATCTATATTTTACTTCTGCACATAACTATACGCAGGAACATGCGATCTTCCTCGAACCAACACCGGAATGTTACACTTAAAATACCCGATAGCTGGATACCAGACACCACCTTATAACCTTAGTCTGTCCCTTCCTATCAAGCAAAGGCGAGTCCCTTAGTTCTGGAATCATTTAAACTGTTGATACTTGCTGATGTGGTGCAGGGGGGCTAAGTGTACAATGTGCACTATTTGGATGAAATATGTAATGTTTTGATATCCCTCCATGCGTTCACAAACTCCGCCCTAAAATACCCATACCACGCGCAGGACCACGGGAGCGACCATACGCAAATTGCGAATATGTGCACGCACGGCGGAACAAGTGCATGCGCAGCGGGCATGTGTGTGTCGTTTGTACGTGATGTGTGTACTGAAATATTTTTCGACTTTGACAGAAGGTATTCTAAGAGATAGTATTCAGAAGTTCTTTGAAGTCAATAAGGTCATTAAAAGGAATCAACATGGGTTTATGAAGGACAGATCCTGTCAAACCAATTTACTTGGCTTTTATGAAACAACAAGTGCAAACCTAGATCAGGGTAAAGACGTGGATGTAATCTTTTTAGATTTTGCCAAAGCATTCGACACTGTACCACACATGAGACTTATCTACAAGCTACAAGAATCAGGGCTAGGAAGCACAATATGCACTTGGGTCAAAGCCTGGTTAGATAATAGGGAGCAGCGCGTTGTGGTTAATGGATCTTTTTCAACTTGGACTGAAGTGCTAAGTGGTGTGCCGCAAGGCTCAGTATTAGGACCGCTATTGTTCAATATTTTCCTTAATAACCTAACAGAAGGTCTAGAGAGCATGGTGTCAATTTTTGCAGATGATACCAAATTGTGTAAAGTTATAAATGCGGAGGGGGATGCTTAGTCGCTTCAGAATGACTTAGTTAAATTAGAAGCTTGGGCAGCGAAATGGAGAATGCGCTTCAACACAGACAAGTGTAAGGTAATGCACTGTGGTAACAAGTACAAAAATAACACCTACCTACTAAATGGGGTAAAATTAGGGGATTCTGTACTGGAAAAGGACTTAGGTGTCCTCATAGATAGCACACTAAGCAGTAGTACTAAAAGTAGGACTGCAGCAAAGAAGGCTAATAAGATATTAGCATGTATAAAATGAGGAATTGATGCTAGGGACGAGAGTATTATACTCCCGTTATATAAATCACTTGTGAGGCCACACCTTGAATACTGTGTACAATTCTTGGCACCTTACTACAAAAAGGATATCCTGGAGCTAGAAAAGGTTCAAAGGCGGGCGAGCAAACTAATTAAGGGTATGGAGACGCTGGAATACGAAGAAAGGCTGGCAATACTAGGCATGTTTACACTGGAAAAGAGGAGATTAAGAGGGGACATTATCAACATTTACAAATATATAAGGGGACATTATACAGATCTTGTGCAGGACCTGTTTTTGGTTAGATCAACACAGAGAACTCGTGGACACTCGCTCAGGTTAGAGGAGAGGAGATTCCACACAATACGGCGTAAAGGCTTTTTTACGGTAAGGATGATACGTGTTTGGAATTCCCTGCCTGAGGGAGTTGTAATGGCGGAATCTGTCAACACCTTTAAGAATGGGTTAGATACATTCCTAATGGATAAGGATATCCAGGGTCACGGGGCATAGTCACGCACTATGGTTATTATAAAAAAGAGGGGTAAAACGAAACGGCTGTCATCAACTTCAGTCAAAATTTTCTAAAAAATAATCGTGCATAGGAGACCACAAATAGGTTGAACTCGATGGACAATTGTCTTTTTTCAACCTTAGATACTATGTTACTATGTATTATCAAATCAACTAGCTGGAGTGATCCTAACTAACACTGGTGACTATTTGAAGAACCTTGATTTCTTAAATACTGTATGTCAGGAATCGACTTACCACAGCTGCATCTCTCCGTCAGTGCGGTCTCCGTCCGGGGTCCCCATGTCTCGCTGTCACTGGTCACTTTGTCGCCGGATGTCATCTTGGGCCTGAGGGCACTCCTGTTGTCAGCGGGCGTGCATGCACGCCGTGTTCCCACCGGGCCGCGGCATGGGCGCCGCCATGACAGTTTCCATCAGACTACCGCATCAGCTAATCTGGAGCTTGGCCGCACCTCCTCATTCACTTCCAACCAATACCTACAGACCGGGGGGTATATCAGGAGCAGCAGGGTGAGTCAGTCCTTGTCCTGGACTTCGTGTCATTCCTCTGACCTGTGTCTCTGGCTCCGTTCTCCAGTTCCTCTGTTTACCTGCTCTGCCATCCAGTTTGATCCTGTACTACCGTGGAACCACAAGCACCAGCAATCCTTGTACCTGTGATCAAGCTTCACACCTTTACCAGCTACAGTGTGCTCCAGCCCTTTGCAGTAGATACTCTTCTCCAGGTGCATCTCGTCATCTAGACCTGTTCATCAGCCTGCAAGCTGCCAGTGTTATTTCAAATTGCACTGAGAACTTTAACACTTGTCTCCTGCAACTGCTACCAGGCTTGCTATTCCCACCATCATCTTTGCTGGCTCCACGGTCCAAGAACTATCGGTTCCCATACCGACACATCGATCCCCTGATCGATTGAACCTACCATACTGACTTTGCCATAGACTCTCAGCTTCCACGCTGCACATTCACTATTGCATTGTTACTGTTGTCATCAAGTATTCCTGCTGCCATATTGTTTAAACCTATTGTTTAATAAACAACTTTGCGCACATGGGCAGTAATCCAATCCAGCCTCCTCACTTCCTCCATCCTACTTCCACTGACCCACTAGCGCCCCCTCCGGGAACACAAACTAGACAGAACCTGACACTGTACTACAATTTTTCCACTTGCAAATACGTCCATGTCCTCTGTGGGAACAGCAATGTACTGCAACGTATCCTGGTATGAAAGTGTTTTTTTATAGTTAGAAGAGATTATTTTAAGGCCACTGTTTGCTGTTGTTGTAAGTTTGTTTTTAGACACAAACATGAGATTCGTCTTCTGTGTCTCTCTATCTCCATACTGACTCCCCATTCAGCTCATTTCTCCTTGAAATAAATTCCCCTTAATATTAATTATTATTTTACATTTCAACATGTACATTTTTTATATAATATTTCTTTATATTAAAATAAACTTAATTTGTAAGACTTGGCGTCACGTCCATGCAGGAAAGTGGACGTAGTCATCCATGTTGGGTTAATTAGTATGCCTGAAGGTGATTTAGAGCATGCGCACATTATAATCTCATCTGCAAGTTTACATGTAAAATGTTCCTACAATGACCAGAAAAGTCATCCGGAATATCTGGTGACATTACCACAAATCTTATAATGTATGCCGCTGTGCATTCACTCACAATATAGATTCACACCTACTGTCATTTTACAAGTCCTTACAATGTCCCCAGACAACAGGATGAGGAAACAATTATTCAGTCATTTACCGAGAGCAATTCATTTACAATTAAATCACTGATTCAGTAGAAATGAATTATATTTGTTTTATTTGGTAATTTTAGCACCACCAGATGTTATAGTTAATTAGAAGATATTTATTCAGTATATTTATTTATTATCATGTATTTATATAGTGCAGGTATATTACATTGTACTTATCAACTGAGAACACAGTAAAAAAACAAGACTTGGTAATAACAGACAGACAGGTAAGAGTAACGTGCCCGCAGGCTTTAAATCAGTATTGCAAACAAACATGGTAGCTGCTCAATCATTCCTGTAGATAATTATATATCAGGTGCTATAAAAGGGGAGGGGGTTACAGTTAATTTTTAGCATGCCGGGGGGATATCAGGGGGAAAGAAACCCCCCCCCCCCCCCATCCTCTCTCTGTATGCTGTTTAAATCAGTATTGTAATGTAATTATTGTATTTCTACTTTTTTTTTTAAATAACCACATTGTCCCTCTATCAGATATTTTATTAATATATAGCTAAATGAAATAAAGGTCATATTTTATTAAACATTGTAAGTTTTCAGAGTATTCCCTGTGAATTGGACCTGTGGAACTACAGGTCCCAGCAGTTCCAGTCTTCAGTCTCCTGCAGCCCACAGCTCACTGTGCTCCTGCTAACCAGTTCTATCCTTTGGTAACCATTGGTTTCAGCCAGCAGCCTGGAGTACACAGTGCTTCTAGTTAAACAGCATTAACTCCTGGTGCACTACTGATCCCAGCCAGCAACCAGCATTGCATTGCATTAACTGTCTACAGAATTATTCTCCCGGTTAATCACCAGCTCCAGTTAACTCTCAGCTGATCTGGGCACCCAATCCGGGAGAGTGTGTTCTCACAGAGATTCATCCAATCATCACAGAGCAAGGGGTATAAACTCCAGTTCCTGGCTCATTCTCATTGCCTTGGACAAAGAGTCCCATTTGGTGTGTCAAGTATCCAGTGGTTCCCCGTGTTCCAGTCTCCAGTGGTTCCCCGTGTTCCTGTCTCCAGTGGTTCCCCGTGTTCCTGTCTCCAGTGGTTCCCCGTGTTCCTGTCTCCAGTGGTTCCCCATGTTCCTGTCTCCAGTGCTTCCCCGTGGTTCCTCTCATCATTTCATTTCATTCATCATTCTGAATTTCTCCTGCTTGTTCCAGATAGGGATGTGTACCTGAAATTTTTCGGGTTTTGTGTTTTGGTTTTGGGTTCGGTTCCGTGGCCGTGTTTTGGGTTCGAACGCGTATTGGCAAAACCTCACCGAATTATTTTTGTCGGATTCGGGTGTGTTTTGGATTCGGGTGTTTTTTTTCAAAAAACCCTAAAAAACTGCTTAAATCATTGAATTTGGGGGTCATTTTGATCCCATATATATTATTAACCTCAATAACCATAATTTACACTCATTTACAGTCTATTCTGAACACCTCACACCTCACAATATTATTTTTAGTCCTAAAATTTGCACCAAGGTCGCTGGATGGCTAAGCTAAGCGACCCAAGTGGCCGACACAAACACCTGGCCCATCTAGGAGTGACACTGCAGTGTCAGGCAGGATGGCCCTTCCAAAAAATACTCCCCAAACAGCACATGACGCAAAGAAAAAAAGAGGCGCAATGAGGTAGCTGTGTGAATAAGCTAAGCGACCCTAGTGGTCGACACAAACACCTAGCCCATCTAGGAGTGGCACTGCAGTGTCACGCAGGATGGCCCTTCCAAAAACTACTCCCCAAACAGCACATGACGCAACGAAGACAAAAAAGAGGCGCAATGAGGTAGCTGTGTGAGTAAACTAAGCGACCCTAGTGGCCAACACAAACACCTGGCCCATCTAGGAGTGGCACTGCAGTGTCACGCAGGATGGCCCTTCCAAAAACTACTCCCCAAACAGCACATGACGCAAAGAAGAAAAAAAAGAGGCGCAATGAGGTAGCTGTGTGAGTAAACTAAGCGACCCTAGTGGCCGACACAAACACCTGGTCCATCTAGGAGTGGCACTGCAGTGTTACGCCGGATGGCCCTTCCAAAAAATACTCCCCAAACAGCACATGACGCAAAGAAAAATGAAAGAAAAAAGAGGTGCAAGATGGACCCTTTTCCTCCCACCCCCAGTTGCGGGAGAATGTGAAGGAGGAGATGTTGACAGGTCGCGTTCCGCTTGACTTGACAATTTTCTCACCAGCAGTTCTTTGAACCCCTGCAGACTTGTGTCTGCCGGAAAGAGAGATCCAACGTAGGTTTTAAATCTAGGATCGAGCACGGTGGCCAAAATGTAGTGCTCTGATTTCAACAGATTGACCACCCGTGAATCCTTGTTAAGCGAATGAAGGGCTCCATCCACAAGTCCCACATGCCTAGCGGAATCGCTCTGTTTTAGCTCCTCCTTCAATGCCTCCAGCTTCTTCTGCAAAAGCCTGATGAGGGTAATGACCTGACTCAGGCTGGCAGTGTCTGAACTGACTTCACGTGTGGCAAGTTCAAAGGGCAGCAGAACCTTGCACAACGTTGAAATCATTCTCCACTGCGCTTGAGACAGGTGCATTCCACCTCCTTTGCCTATATCGTGGGCAGATGTATAGGCTTGAATGGCCTTTTGCTGCTCCTCCATCCTCTGAAGCATATAGAGGGTTGAATTCCACCTCGTTACCACCTCCTGCTTCAGATGATGGCAGGGCAGGTTCAGGTTTTTTTGGTGATGCTCCAGTCTTCTGTACGCGGTGCCTGCACGCCGAAAGTGGCCCGCAATTCTTCTGGCCACCGACAGCATCTCTTGCACGCCCTTGTCGTTTTTTAAATAATTCTGCACCACCAAATTCAAGGTATGTGCAAAACATGGGACGTGCTGGAATTTGCCCAGATGTAATGCGCGCACAATATTGCTGGCGTTGTCCGATGTCACAAATCCCCAGGAGAGTCCAATTGGGGTAAGCCTTTCTGCGATGATCTTCCTCAGTTGCCGTAAGAGGTTTTCAGCTGTGTGCGTATTCTGGAAAGCGGTGAAACAAAGCGTAGCCTGCCTAGGAACGAGTTGGCGTTTGCGAGATCCTGCTACTGGTGCCGCCGCTGCTGTTCTTGCAGCGGGAGGCAATACATCTACCCAGTGGGCTGTCACAGTCATGTAGTCCTGAGTCTGCCCTGCTCCACTTGTCCACATGTCCGTGGTTAAGTGGACATTGGGTACAACTGCATTTTTTAGGACACTGGTGACTCTTTTTCTGACATCCGTGTACATTCTCTGTATCGCCTGCCTAGAGAAGTGGAACCTAGATGGTATTTGGTAACGGGGGCACACTGCCCCAATAAATTGTCTAGTTCCCTGTGAACTAACGGCGGATACCGGACGCACGTCTAACACCAACATAGTTGTCAAGGCCTCAGTTATCCGCTTTGCAGCAGGATGACTGCTGTGATATTTCATCTTCCTCGCAAAGGACTGTTGGACAGTCAATTGCTTACTGGAAGTAGTACAAGTGGTCTTCCGCCTTCCCCTCTGGGATGACGATCGACTCCCAGCAGCAACAACAGCAGCGCCAGCAGCAGTAGGCATTACACTCAAGGATGCATCGGAGGAATCCCAGGCAGGAGAGGACTCATCAGACTTGCCAGTGACATGGCCTGCAGGACTATTGGCTTTCCTGGATAAGGAGGAAATTGACACTGAGGGAGTTGGTGGTGTGGTTTGCGCGAGCTTGGTTACAAGAGGAAGGGATTTACTGATCAGTGGACTGCTTCCGCTGTCGCCCAAAGTTTTTGAACTTGTCACTGACTTATTATGAATGCGCTGCAGGTGACGTATAAGGGAGGATGTTCCGCGGTGGTTAACGTCCTTACCCCTACTTATTACAGCTTGACAAAGGCAACACACGGCTTGACACCTGTTGTCCGCATTTCTGTTTAAATACTTCCACACTGAAGAGCTGATTTTTTTGGTATTTTCTCTAGGCATGTCAATGGCCATATTCCTCCCACGGACAACAGGCGTCTCCCCGGGTGCCTGACTTAAACAAACCACCTCACCATCAGAATCCTCCTTGTCAATTTCCTCCCCAGCCCAAGCAACACTCATATCTTCATCCTGGTGTACTTCAACACTGACATCTTCAATTTGACTATCAGGAACTGGACTGCGGGTGCTCCTTTCAACACTTGCAGGGGGCGTGCAAATGGTGGAAGGCGCATGCTCTTCCCGTCCAGTGTTGGGAAGGTCAGGCATCGCAACCGACACAATTGGACTCTCCTTTGGGATTTGTAATTTCGAAGAACGCACAGTTCTTTGCTGTGCTTTTGCCGCAAGTCTTTTCTTTTTTCTAGCGAGAGGATGAGTGCTTCCATCCTCATGTGAAGCTGAACCACTAGCCATGAACATAGGCCAGGGCCTCAGCCGTTCCTTGCCACTCCGTGTGGTAAATGGCATATTGGCAAGTTTACGCTTCTCCTCAGACGCTTTTAATTTTGATTTTTGGGTCATTTTTTTACTGATCTTTTGTGTTTTGGATTTTACATGCTCTGTACTATGACATTGGGCATCGGCCTTGGCAGATGACGTTGATGGCATTTCATCATTTCGGCCATGACTAGTGGCAGCAGCTTCAGCACGAGGTGGAAGTGGATCTTGATCTTTCCCTATTTTTTTAACCTCCACATTTTTGTTCTCCATATTTTGCGCACAACTAAAAGCCACCACAGGTATAATGTAGATGGATGGATAGTATTACTTATACTTATGGACGACGAGTGACGAGTCGACACAGAGGTAGGTACAGCCGTGGCCTACCGTACTGCGTCTGCTAGTATAGATAATATAATAAATATATTACTACTGTAGGTATATAATATAATGACGGACCTGGTGGACACTGTCAGCAGACTGCTAAACTACTAGTATGAAGAAGATAGAAAAAAAAACCCCACCACAAGTAGGTATACAATTATGGACGAGCACTGACGACACAGAGGTAGCTAAAGCCGTGGACTACCGTACTGCATCTGCTAGTATAGATAATATAATAAATATATTACTACTGTAGGTATATAATATAATGACGGACCTGGTGGACACTGTCAGCAGACTGCTAAACTACTAGTATGAAGAAGATAGAAAAAAAAACCCCACCACAGGTAGGTATACAATTATGGACGAGCACTGATGACACAGAGGTAGCTACAGCCGTGGACTACCGTACTGCGTCTGCTAGTATTAATAATATAATAAATATATTACTACTGTAGGTATATAATATAATGACGGACCTGGTGGACACTGTCAGCAGACTCCTAAACTACTAGTATGAAGAAGATAGAAAAAAAAACCCACCACAGGTAGGTATACAATTATGGACGAGCACTGACGACACAGAGGTAGGTACAGCCGTGGCCTACCGTACTGCGTCTGCTAGTATAGATAATATAATAAATATACTACTGTAGGTATATAATATAATGACGGACCTGGTGGACACTGTCAGCAGACTGCTAAACTACTAGTATGAAGAAGATAGAAAAAAAAAACCCACCACAGGTAGGTATACAATTATGGACGAGCACTGATGACACAGAGGTAGCTACAGCCGTGGACTACCGTATTGTGTCTGCTAGTATAGAGATGATAATGATATAAAAAATATATATATATCACTACTGTAGGTATACATAATATAATGACGGAGCTGCTGGACACTGTCAGCAGACTGTTAAACTAACTAGTACTAGACTAGTATGAATGAAGATAGAAAAAAGAAAACACCACACAGGTAGAGGTATATTATTTACAATATTGGCCGAGCACTAGTAGTCACGAGTCTCACGACACAGAGGTAGCACTAGCTACAGACGTGGACTACCGTACTGTGTCTGCTAATATAGAGATGATAAAGATGATAGAGATGAAAAAAATATATATAACACTACTGTAGGTAAATATTTATAATGAATGACGGACCTGCTGGACACTGTTTATAGAATTTAAAAAAAAAAACACCACAGGAGTGTTTAACTTTTTCAGGCAGACAATATACTGGTGGTCACTGGCAGCAAAAGTGTGCACTGTACTACTGCTATAACTGCTCCCCAGTCTCCCCCACAATTAAGCTGTGTGAGCAGTGAGCACTCAGCACAGTCAGATATACATAGATATATCATGCAGCACACTGAGGCTGAGCACAGATATGGTATGGAGCGTTTTTTTCAGGCAGAGAACGGATTAAAAAAAACTAGCAAAACTCTGCACTGACTGTACTCCTCCTAATAGCTGCTCCCCAATCCTCCCCACAATAAGCTAAGCAGTAGCAATCAGATCAACTAACTACTAACTATATAAACGGAGAGGACGCCAGCCACGTCCTCTCCCTATCAATCTCAATGCACGTGTGAAAATGGCGGCGACGCGCGGCTCCTTATATAGAATCCGAGTCTCGCGAGAATCCGACAGCGGTATGATGACGATCGGGCGCGCTCGGGTTAACCGAGCAAGGCGGGAGGATCCGAGTCGCTCGGACCCGTGTAAAAAAAAAGGTGAAGTTCGGGCGGGTTCGGATTCCGAGGAACCGAACCTGCTCATCTCTAGTTCCAGACTCCAGCCACAGCCTGCCACAGTTCATCAGCAGTAAGAGACTCTCCTCAGGTGTTATTTATTGCCTAACTTGTGCACCTTATTACCAGCATTCCATTCTGTGCATTGCATCCAGCACTTAACAAGCATGCTGAGTTAGGACTGTCTCCTGCCTGGGCCTTGCTTGGCTAAAGAACTTTTATGTTACAGAGACTGTGTGCTTTTACAAGTATTACCGGAGTTCTGTTTTCTAAACCAGGGGTTCTCAAACTCGGTCCTCAGGACCCCACACAGTGCATGTTTTGCAGGTAACCCAGCAGGTGCACAGGTGTATTAATTACTCACTGACCCATTTTAAAAGGTCCACATGTGGAACTAATTATTTCACTTGTGATTCTGTGAGGAGACCTGCAAAACATGCACTGTGTGGGGTCCTGAGGACCGAGTTTGAGAACCTGTGTTCTAAACCATTTACATTTATCAAGTTATTCCACGTTACCGGAGTTTTGCTTTGTTTAATTTATTTACAAATCCGTTTACATCCAGCTACCAGGTTATTTCACATTTGTGTTACCAGTGACTTTATTTTGCTTAAAACCATTTGCATCCAGTTAGCAAGTTATTTTCACGTTTTGTTGTCAGAGACTTTATTTGCTTTAAACCATGGGTCTTCAACCTGTGGCCCTCCAGCTGCTTTGGAACTACACGTTCCAGCATGCCCTGCCACAGTTTTGCTATTAAGGCATGTTAAAACTAAGGCAGGGCAAGCTGGGATGTGTAGTTCCACAGCAGCTGGAGGGCCACAGGTTGAAGACCCATGCTTTAAACCTTCCGCATTCAGCCATCAACTTATCACCAAGATATATCTGTGTTGCCAAAGACTTTTATCACTACCTTGGATTCAGTTACTGTTTATCATTTCTGCTACGTACCATCTATTATTATATTATTGTTCTGTTACTTTTATGTTTATTAAACACATGCGTAGGATTTTATTCAGTCTCCACGTTTCATACATCATTCCAACACTGATCCACTAGTGCCCCCTCCGGGAACAGACTAAATCAGAATCCTGACAGCCTGACAACTCCAATACACGGTAATGATTTTAGTTGTTTCCTGGGGTGATTCTGTATGAAGGATTTGTGTTATTTTTTTTTTGGGTAGTGCACATGATCACAAGGTGGGAAATATATCAATAGGATTGTTAATGTCAGTGAGAGATAAGTAATTACTTTATACAGATCTCCATGCGGTACATGGAATAATGTTCATATTTCTGCTATAATCTAATATCAGAGATGTTTATTTTCATAGAAGCAGATAATATTATAAATGTGTCTCATTCATCAGTATGGAATCACAAAATTATTATTATTATAATATTATTATTGTAGAAGTACAGTATTATTATTGTAGAAGTACAGTACAGTATTATTATTATTATTATTGTAGAAGTACATTACAGAATTATTTATTATTATTATTGTAGAAGTACAGTATTATTATTAATATTATTATTATTATTATTATTAATATTATTGTAGCAGTACAGTACAGTATTATTATTATTATTATTATTATTGTTGTAGAAGTAAAGTATTATTATTATTATTATTATTATTATTATTGTAGAAGTACAGTATCATTATTATTATTATTATTATTATTATTGTAGAAGTACAGTATAGTAGTATTATTATTATTATTATTATTATTGTAGAAGTACAGAACAGTATTATTATTATTATTATTATTATTATTGTTACAGTACAGTAATAATAATAATAATAATATTATTGTAGAAGTACAGTATTATTATTATTATTATTATTATTGTTACAGTACAGTATTATTATTATTATTATTATTATTATTATTATTATAGAAGTACAGTACAGTAGTATTATTATTATTATTATTATTATTAGTGTAGAAGTACAGTATTATTATTATTATTATTATTATTATTATTATTATTATTATTATAGAATACAGTACAGTATTATTATTATTATTATTATTATTATTATTGTAGAAGTACAGTACAGTTTTATTATTATTATTATTGTAGAAGTACAGTATTATTATTATTATTATTATTATTATTATTGTAGAAGTACAGTATAGTATTATTATTATTATTATTATTATTATTATTATTGTAGTAGAAGTACAGAATAGTATTATTATTATTATTATTATTATTATTATTATTATTATTGTAGAAGTACAGTATAGTATTATTATTATTATTATTATTGTAGTAGAAGTACAGTACAGTATTATTATTATTATTATTATTATTATTATTATTATTGTAGAAGTACAGTACAGTATTGTTATTATTGTAGAAGTACAGTATTATTATTATTATTATTATTATTATTATTATTGTAGAAGTACAGTACAGTATTGCTGTGGACAGGGCATTGCCCTTTGTGTTAGGATTCTTATTTTTCGTTCTTTTTAGGAGACAAAGGGGGTAATTCAGACCTGATAACTGCTGTGTGTTTTCGCACAGCGGGCGATCAGGTCCAAAATGCGCATGCAAGAATGTGTTGTATATTTATTACTAATGAAACAAATAATGCGTAAGAAGTGGTTCAGAGAGATGTCCTGGTTAGTTAAACCCAGCTAATTGGTTTAGCGGGATCAAAGGATAGATTGTTAGAGTTGTGATGTTTTTTTATAAAAAATTGTTGCCTCAGCAATTTGCATATATCTGTGTTTTAAGATACTATTCTGTTTCTTTTCAGCTTGCGAAGAGTCTATAAACTCAAGACTCGAAACCTCCAAGTGTAAGAAACTACAGAAGAGCTTGGCAAGAAGTAGCCGTGAGCAGTCTACCTTAATGGATATGATGTGAATGGTCATTGCCTTCCGTGGGATAGAGTGACAAGCACGGTCCTCCTGGGAACATAGCCTTTAGCACCATTATAGCCTGACTGTTTTCCTAGACTCGTTATGTAGAGATTTTGTGATGCCTTGTAGCTCAACTGTAATCTCATATTATGAAAAGGAGGGACTGAGAGAGATGTGTTTAGCTTAAGCTGCTATCAGCCATTTTGTATAAGTAGCAGCCATGTTGTAGTGAATAAGGAAGATGCTTTGTTGAGAAACCATAAGAATGCTGACATTTCATAGTTAGCTCATTTGTAAGAAGCAAAGTCGTAGCTATAGTCTTGGAAATATGTTATTAGACAGTGTCTCCTGTGTTTAGACTTCTTCTGAAGGACGCAAAGAAGGGGGTCAGCTAGGGAGGATTTCTGAGAGAAGATGCATTTTGTTTTACTATGTGACGTGTATCAAGTGTTCATGCAAGTAGCTTTCTGCTATATAATAGAGATGAGCGCCTGAAATTTTTCGGGTTTTGTGTTTTGGTTTTGGGTTCGGTTCCGCGGACGTGTTTTGGGTTCGACCGCGTTTTGGCAAAACCTCACCGAATTTTTTTTGTCGGATTCGGGTGTGTTTTGGATTCGGGTATTTTTTTCAAAAAACACTAAAAAACAGCTTAAATCATAGAATTTGGGGGTCATTTTGATCCCAAAGTATTATTAACCTCAAAAACCATAATTTACACTCATTTTCAGTCTATTCTGAACACCTCACACCTCACAATATTATTTTTAGTCCTAAAATTTGCACCGAGGTCGCTGTGTGAGTAAGATAAGCGACCCTAGTGGCCGACACAAACACCGTGCCCATCTAGGAGTGGCACTGCAGTGTCACGCAGGATGTCCCTTCCAAAAAACCCTCCCCAAACAGCACATGACGCAAAGAAAAAAAGAGGCGCAATGAGGTAGCTGACTGTGTGAGTAAGATAAGCGACCCTAGTGGCCGACACAAACACCGGGCCCATCTAGGAGTGGCACTGCAGTGTCACGCAGGATGGCCCTTCCAAAAAACCCTCCCCAAACAGCACATGACGCAAAGAAAAAAAGAGGCGCAATGAGGTAGCTGACTGTGTGAGTAAGATAAGCGACCCTAGTGGCCGACACAAACACCGGGCCCATCTAGGAGTGGCACTGCAGTGTCACGCAGGATGGCCCTTCCAAAAAACCCTCCCCAAACAGCACATGACGCAAAGAAAAAAAGAGGCGCAATGAGGTAGCTGACTGTGTGAGTAAGATAAGCGACCCTAGTGGCCGACACAAACACCGGGCCCATCTAGGAGTGGCACTGCAGTGTCACGCAGGATGGCCCTTCCAAAAAACCCTCCCCAAACAGCACATGACGCAAAGAAAAAAAGAGGCGCAATGAGGTAGCTGTGTGAGTAAGATTAGCGACCCTAGTGGCCGACACAAACACCGGGCCCATCTAGGAGTGGCACTGCAGTGTCACGCAGGATGTCCCTTCCAAAAAACCCTCCCCAAACAGCACATGACGCAAAGAAAAAAAGAGGCGCAATGAGGTAGCTGACTGTGTGAGTAAGATTAGCGACCCTAGTGGCCGTCACAAACACCGGGCCCATCTAGGAGTGGCACTGCAGTGTCACGCAGGATGGCCCTTCCAAAAAACCCTCCCCAAACAGCACATGACGCAAAGAAAAAAAGAGGCGCAATGAGGTAGCTGTGTGAGTAAGATTAGCGACCCTAGTGGCCGACACAAACACCGGGCCCATCTAGGAGTGGCACTGCAGTGTCACGCAGGATGTCCCTTCCAAAAAACCCTCCCCAAACAGCACATGACGCAAAGAAAAAAAGAGGCGCAATGAGGTAGCTGACTGTGTGAGTAAGATTAGCGACCCTAGTGGCCGTCACAAACACCGGGCCCATCTAGGAGTGGCACTGCAGTGTCACGCAGGATGGCCCTTCCAAAAAACCCTCCCCAAACAGCACATGACGCAAAGAAAAAAAGAGGCGCAATGAGGTAGCTGACTGTGTGAGTAAGATTAGCGACCCTAGTGGCCGTCACAAACACCGGGCCCATCTAGGAGTGGCACTGCAGTGTCACGCAGGATGGCCCTTCCAAAAAACCCTCCCCAAACAGCACATGACACAAAGAAAAAAAGAGGCGCAATGAGGTAGCTGACTGTGTGAGTAAGATTAGCGACCCTAGTGGCCGGCACAAACACCGGGCCCATCTAGGAGTGGCACTGCAGTGTCACGCAGGATGGCCCTTCCAAAAAACCCTCCCCAAACAGCACATGACGCAAAGAAAAAAAGAGGCGCAATGAGGTAGCTGACTGTGTGAGTAAGATAAGCGACCCTAGTGGCCGACACAAACACCGGGCCCATCTAGGAGTGGCACTGCAGTGTCACGCAGGATGTCCCTTCCAAAAAACCCTCCCCAAACAGCACATGACGCAAAGAAAAATAAAAGAAAAAAGAGGTGCAAGATGGAATTGTCCTTGGGCCCTCCCACCCACCCTTATGTTGTATAAACAGGACATGCACACTTTAACCAACCCATCATTTCAGTGACAGGGTCTGCCACACGACTGTGACTGAAATGACGGGTTGGTTTGGACCCCCACCAAAAAAGAAGCAATTAATCTCTCCTTGCACAAACTGGCTCTACAGAGGCAAGATGTCCACCTCATCATCATCCTCCGATATATCACCGTGTACATCCCCCTCCTCACAGATTATCAATTCGTCCCCACTGGAATCCACCATGTCAGCTCCCTGTGTACTTTGTGGAGGCAATTGCTGCTGGTCAATGTCTCCGCGGAGGAATTGATTATAATTCATTTTAATGAACATCATCTTCTCCACATTTTCTGGATGTAACCTCGTACGCCGATTGCTGACAAGGTGAGCGGCGGCACTAAACACTCTTTCGGAGTACACACTTGTGGGAGGGCAACTTAGGTAGAATAAAGCCAGTTTGTGCAAGGGCCTCCAAATTGCCTCTTTTTCCTGCCAGTATAAGTACGGACTGTGTGACGTGCCTACTTGGATGCGGTCACTCATATAATTCTCCACCATTCTATCAATGGTGAGAGAATCATATGCAGTGACAGTAGACGACATGTCCGTAATCGTTGTCAGGTCCTTCAGTCCGGACCAGATGTCAGCATCAGCAGTCGCTCCAGACTGCCCTGCATCACCGCCAGCGGGTGGGCTCGGAATTCTGAGCCTTTTCCTCGCACCCCCAGTTGCGGGAGAATGTGAAGGAGGAGATGTTGACAGGTCGCGTTCCGCTTGACTTGACAATTTTCTCACCAGCAGGTCTTTGAAACCCAGCAGACTTGTGTGCGCCGGAAAGAGAGATCCAAGGTAGGTTTTAAATCTAGGATCGAGCACGGTGGCCAAAATGTAGTGCTCTGATTTCAACAGATTGACCACCCGTGAATCCTTGTTAAGCGAATTAAGGGCTCCATCCACAAGTCCCACATGCCTAGCGGAATCGCTCTGTCTTAGCTCCTCCTTCAATGTCTCCAGCTTCTTCTGCAAAAGCCTGATGAGGGGAATGACCTGACTCAGGCTGGCAGTGTCTGAACTGACTTCACGTGTGGCAAGTTCAAAAGGTTGCAGAACCTTGCACAACGTTGAAATCATTCTCCACTGCGCTTGAGACAGGTGCATTCCACCTCCTATATCGTGCTCAGTTGTATAGGCTTGAATGGCCTTTTGCTGCTCCTCCAACCTCTGAAGCATATAGAGGGTTGAATTCCACCTCGTTACCACCTCCTGCTTTAGATGATGGCAGGGCAGGTTCAGGCGTTTTTGGTGGTGCTCCAGTCTTCTGTACGTGCTGCCTGTACGCCGAAAGTGTCCCGCAATTTTTCTGGCCACCGACAGCATCTCTTGCACGCCCCTGTCGTTTTTAAAAAAATTCTGCACCACCAAATTCAAGGTATGTGCAAAACATGGGACGTGCTGGAATTTGCCCAGATTTAATGCACGCACAATATTGCTGGCGTTGTCCGATGCCACAAATCCCCAGGAGAGTCCAATTGGGGTAAGCCATTCCGCGATGATCTTCCTCAGTTGCCGTAAGAGGTTTTCAGCTGTGTGCGTATTCTGGAAACCGGTGATACAAAGCGTAGCCTGCCTAGGAAAGAGTTGGCGTTTGCGAGATGCTGCTACTGGTGCCGCCGCTGCTGTTCTTGCGGCGGGAGTCCATACATCTACCCAGTGGGCTGTCACAGTCATATAGTCCTGACCCTGCCCTGCTCCACTTGTCCACATGTCCGTGGTTAAGTGGACATTGGGTACAACTGAATTTTTTAGGACACTGGTGAGTCTTTTTCTGAGGTCCGTGTACTTTTTCGGTATCGCCTGCCTAGAGAAGTGGAACCTAGATGGTATTTGGTAACGGGGGCACACTGCCTCAATAAAATGTCTAGTTCCCTGTGAACTAACGGCGGATACCGGACGCACGTCTAACACCAACATAGTTGTCAAGGCAGGGCCGGCTCCAGGCCTACTAGCACCCTGAGCGAGAAAATGTAAAAGCGCCCCCCCCCCCCCCATGCGCGCGCCGAAGGCGCGCGCGCTTCCGGAAAAGTGGGTGTGGCCTCTGGAAAAGTGGGCGTGGTCTCATAACTTCATATCATCAAACTATAAACATATTTTCACACAATTAGCAGCCTTACACATAGCCACAGTAGTGTTCCTTACACACAATGTCTCCAGTATAGTGCCAGATACACGACATGCCCCGCAGCAGTGCTAGCTACACATGACATGCCCCGCAGCAGTGCCAGCTACACATGACATGCCCCGCAGCAGTGCCAGCTACACATGATAGTGTTCACTTTTTAGGGCATGGTGCTGATCACAGGGAGGGCACATTTTTAAGTTAGGAGGGCAAAATGATGTACATACTGCTTGTTGTTCCCATACCTATATGTCAAAGAATGGACAGTGCGCGCCGAAGGCGCGCAGCAAAAATTAAGGGGAGTTACTTCGTGGGGAAGGTACGTGGCCACATAATAGTGGCAATTTGCATTACACCACACAGTAGTGCAGCTAATACACACTGCACCAGGTAGAACCTCCTATACACTTTGCGCCAGGCACAGCACTGAGACACATTGCCTAGCCACAGACGCCTAGCGGGAACACTACATGACACGGCCCCCAGCAGTGCCAGCTACACGCGACAAGCCCCCCAGCAGTGCCAGCTACACGCGACAAGCCCCCCAGCAGTGCCAGCTACACGCGACAAGCCCCCCAGCAGTGCCAGCTACACGCGACAAGCCCCCCAGCAGTGCCAGCTACACGCGACAAGCACCCCAGCAGTGCCAGCTACACGCGACATGCCCCCCAGCAGTGCCAGCTACACGCGACATGCCCCCCAGCAGTGCCAGCTACACGCGACATGCCCCCCAGCAGTGCCAGCTACACGCGACATGCCCCCCCAGCAGTGCCAGCTACACGCGACATGCCCCCCAGCAGTGCCAGCTACACGCGACATGCCCCCCCAGCAGTGCCAGCTACACGCGACATGCCCCCCAGCAGTGCCAGCTACACGCGACATGCCCCCCAGCAGTGCCAGCTACACGCGACATGCCCCCCAGCAGTGCCAGCTACACGCGACATGCCCCCCAGCAGTGCCAGCTACACGCGACATGCCCCCCCAGCAGTGCCAGCTACACGCGACATGCCCCCCAGCAGTGCCAGCTACACGCGACATGCCCCCCCAGCAGTGCCAGCTACACGCGACATGCCCCCCAGCAGTGCCAGCTACACGCGACATGCCCCCCAGCAGTGCCAGCTACACGCGACATGCCCCCCCAGCAGTGCCAGCTACACGCGACATGCCCCCCCAGCAGTGCCAGCTACACGCGACATGCCCCCCAGCAGTGCCAGCTACACGCGACATGCCCCCCAGCAGTGCCAGCTACACGCGACATGCCCCCCCAGCAGTGCCAGCTACACGCGACATGCCCCCCCCAGCAGTGCCAGCTACACGCGACATGCCCCCCAGCAGTGCCAGCTACACGCGACATGCCCCCCAGCAGTGCCAGCTACACGCGACATGCCCCCCAGCAGTGCCAGCTACACGCGACATGCCCCCCAGCAGTGCCAGCTACACGCGACATGCCCCCCCCAGCAGTGCCAGCTACATAAATGGCCACAGAGTGCCAGATACATAAGTGCCCACACAGTGCCAGATATAAAAATGCCCACACAGTGCCAGATATGTCCCCACAGTGCCATATATAAAATTGTCCCCACAGTGCCATATATAAAATTGCCCCCACAGTGCCAGATATGCCCCCACAGGGCCAGATACATAAATGCCCCCAGTGCCAGATACATAAATGCCCACACATTGCCAGATGCATAAATGCCCCCAGTGCCAGATGCATTATTTCCCCCCACAGTGTCAGATACATTAATGCCCCCAGTGCCAGATATGCCCCCACAGTGCCAGATATGCCCCCACAGTGCCAGATATGCCCCAGTGCCAGATATGCCCCAGTGCCAGATATGCCCCCACAGTGCCAGATAAATAAATGCCCCCCACAGTGCCAGATAAATAAGTGCCCCCACAGTGCAGATATACCCCCACAGTGCCAGATACATAAATACCCCCACAGTGCCAGATACATACATGCCCCCACAGTGCCAGATACATACATGCCCCCACAGTGCCAGATACATACATGCCCCCACAGTGCAGATACATACATGCCCCCACAGCGCAGATATGCCCCCACAGTGCCAGAAATGCCCCCACAGTGCCAGATACATTAATGCCCCCTCACAGTGCACAGATAAATGCCCCCCCCGCACTGCCAGATAAATGAATGCCCCCCACAGTGCCAGATAAATGCCCCCACAGTGCCAGATACATAAATGCCCCCACAGTGCAAGATTCATAAATGCCCCCACAGTGCAGATATGACCCCACAGCGACAGATATGCCCCCACACTGTGCCAGTGCCCCCACAGTGCAGATATGCCCCCACACAGTGCCAGTGCCCCCACAGTGCAGATATGCCCCCACACAGTGCCAGTGCCCCCACAGTGCAGATATGCCCCCACACAGTGCCAATGCCCCCACATAGTGCCAATGCCCCCACAGTGCAAGATTCATAAATGCCCCCACAGTGCAGATATGACCCCACAGCGACAGATATGCCCCCACACTGTGCCAGTGCCCCCACAGTGCAGATATGCCCCCACACAGTGCCAGTGCCCCCACAGTGCAGATATGCCCCCCACACAGTGCCAATGCCCCCACATAGTGCCAGTGCCCCCCACACACAGTGCCAGTGCCCGGCCCCGACGATCCCAACATACCTGCGGCGACGCTGGGAAGGGGACGTGCTGCTGTTGAGCCTGAGGGCCACCGACTGTTCCCGGCTGCTTGGTGCGCGCTGCGCGGCGTCTGACGTCAGACGCCGGCGCCGCGCAGCGCACAGTTTTTAAAGGCCGGGGACGGTGGGGAGAGCTGCCAGCAGTGTACAGGGCCGGCTCCAGGTAAGACTATGGCGGCGCCAGCGCGCGGCGCCCATTAAGGGTGGCGCCCCGCGCGGCCGCTCTAGTCGAACGTGCCTAGAGCCGGCCCTGTGTCAAGGCCTCAGTTATCCGCTTTGCAGCAGGATGACTGCTGTGATATTTCATCTTCCTCGCAAAGGACTGTTGAACAGTCAATTGCTTACTGGAAGTAGTACAAGCGGGCTTACGACTTCCCCTCTGGGATGACCATCGACTCCCAGCAGCAACAACAGCAGCGCCAGCAGCAGTAGGCGTTACACGCAAGGATGCATCGGAGGAATCCCAGGCAGGAGAGGAATCGTCAGAATTGCCAGTGACATGGCCTGCAGGACTATTGGCATTCCTGGGGAAGGAGGAAATTGACACTGAGGGAGTTGGTGGGGTGGTTTGCGTGAGCTTGGTTACAAGAGGAAGGGATTTACTGGTCAGTGGACTGCTTCCGCTGTCGGCCCAAGTTTTTGAACTTGTCACTGACTTATTATGAATGCGCTGCAGGTGACGTATAAGGGAGGATGTTCCGAGGTGGTTAACGTCCTTACCCCTACTTATTACAGCTTGACAAAGGGAACACACGGCTTGACACCTGTTGTCCGCATTTCTGTTGAAATACCTCCACACCGAAGAGCTGATTTTTTTGGTATTTTCACCTGGCATGTCAACGGCCATATTCCTCCCACGGACAACAGGTGTCTCCCCGGGTGCCTGACTTAAACAAACCACCTCACCATCAGAATCCTCCTGGTCAATTTCCTCCCCAGCGCCAGCAACACCCATATCCTCCTCATCCTGGTGTACTTCAACACTGACATCTTCAATCTGACTATCAGGAACTGGACTGCGGGTGCTCCTTCCAGCACTTGCGGGGGGCGTGCAAATGGTGGAAGGCGCATGCTCTTCACGTCCAGTGTTGGGAAGGTCAGGCATCGCAACCGACACAATTGGACTCTCCTTGTGGATTTGGGATTTCGAAGAATGCACAGTTCTTTGCTGTGCTGCTTTTGCCAGCTTGAGTCTTTTCATTTTTCTAGCGAGAGGCTGAGTGCTTCCATCCTCATGTGAAGCTGAACCACTAGCCATGAACATAGGCCAGGGCCTCAGCCGTTCCTTGCCACTCCGTGTGGTAAATGGCATATTGGCAAGTTTACGCTTCTCCTCCGACAATTTTATTTTAGGTTTTGGAGTCCTTTTTTTTCTGATATTTGGTGTTTTGGATTTGACATGCTCTGTACTATGACATTGGGCATCGGCCTTGGCAGACGACGTTGCTGGCATTTCATCGTCTCGGCCATGACTAGTGGCAGCAGCTTCAGCACGAGGTGGAAGTGGATCTTGATCTTTCCCTAATTTTGGAACCTCAACATTTTTGTTCTCCATATTTTAATAGGCAGAACTAAAAGGCACCTCAGGTAAACAATGGAGATGGATGGATTGGATACTAGTATACAATTATGGACGGACTGCCACGGTTAGGTGGTATAAAAAAACCACGGTTAGGTGGTATATACAATTATGGATGGACGGACTGCCTGCCGAGTTCCGACACAGAGGTAGCCACAGCCGTGAACTACCGCACTGTACACTGGTTGATAAAGAGATAGTAGTATACTCGTAACTAGTATGACCGTGACGACTATAAAGAAAGAAAAAAAAAACACGGTTAGGTGGTATATACAATTATGGATGGACGGACTGCCTGCCGAGTTCCAACACAGAGGTAGCCACAGCCGTGAACTACCGCACTGTACACTGGTTGATAAAGAGATAGTAGTATACTCGTAACTAGTATGACCGTGACGACTATAAAGAAAGAAAAAAAAACCACGGTTAGGTGGTATATACAATTATGGATGGATGGACTGCCTGCCGAGTGCCGACACAGAGGTAGCCACAGCCGTGAACTACCGCACTGTACACTGGTTGATAAAGAGATAGTAGTATACTCGTAACTAGTATGACCGTGACGACTATAAAGAAAGAAAAAAAAACCACGGTTAGGTGGTATATACAATTATGGATGGACGGACTGCCTGCCGAGTTCCGACACAGAGGTAGCCACAGCCGTGAACTACCGCACTGTACACTGGTTGATAAAGAGATAGTAGTATACTCGTAACTAGTATGACCGTGACGACTATAAAGAAAGAAAAAAAAACCACGGTTAGGTGGTATATACAATTATGGATGGACGGACTGCCTGCCGAGTTCCGACACAGAGGTAGCCACAGCCGTGAACTACCGCACTGTACACTGGTTGATAAAGAGATAGTAGTATACTCGTAACTAGTATGACCGTGACGACTATAAAGAAAGAAAAAAAAACCACGGTTAGGTGGTATATACAATTATGGATGGACGGACTGCCTGCCGAGTTCCGACACAGAGGTAGCCACAGCCGTGAACTACCGCACTGTACACTGGTTGATAAAGAGATAGTAGTATACTCGTAACTAGTATGACCGTGACGACTATAAAGAAAGAAAAAAAAAACACGGTTAGGTGGTATATACAATTATGGATGGACGGACTGCCTGCCGAGTGCCGACACAGAGGTAGCCACAGCCGTGAACTACCGCACTGTACACTGGTTGATAAAGAGATAGTAGTATACTCGTAACTAGTATGACCGTGACGACTATAAAGAAAGAAAAAAAAACCACGGTTAGGTGGTATATACAATTATGGATGGACGGACTGCCTGCCGAGTGCCGACACAGAGGTAGCCACAGCCGTGAACTACCGCACTGTACACTGGTTGATAAAGAGATAGTAGTATACTCGTAACTAGTATGACCGTGACGACTATAAAGAAAGAAAAAAAAACCACGGTTAGGTGGTATATACAATTATGGATGGACGGACTGCCTGCCGAGTTCCGACACAGAGGTAGCCACAGCCGTGAACTACCGCACTGTACACTGGTTGATAAAGAGATAGTAGTATACTCGTAACTAGTATGACCGTGACGACTATAAAGAAAGAAAAAAAAACCACGGTTAGGTGGTATATACAATTATGGATGGACGGACTGCCTGCCGAGTGCCGACACAGAGGTAGCCACAGCCGTGAACTACCGCACTGTACACTGGTTGATAAAGAGATAGTAGTATACTCGTAACTAGTATGACCGTGACGACTATAAAGAAAGAAAAAAAAACCACGGTTAGGTGGTATATACAATTATGGATGGACGGACTGCCTGCCGAGTTCCGACACAGAGGTAGCCACAGCCGTGAACTACCGCACTGTACACTGGTTGATAAAGAGATAGTAGTATACTCGTAACTAGTATGACCGTGACGACTATAAAGAAAGAAAAAAAAACCACGGTTAGGTGGTATATACAATTATGGATGGACGGACTGCCTGCCGAGTTCCGACACAGAGGTAGCCACAGCCGTGAACTACCGCACTGTACACTGGTTGATAAAGAGATAGTAGTATACTCGTAACTAGTATGACGACTGTATAAAGAAAGAAAAAAAAACCACGGTTAGGTGGTATATACAATTATGGATGGACGGACTGCCTGCCGAGTGCCGACACAGAGGTAGCCACAGCCGTGAACTACCGCACTGTACACTGGTTGATAAAGAGATAGTAGTATACTCGTAACTAGTATGACGACTGTATAAAGAAAGAAAAAAAAACCACGGTTAGGTGGTATATACAATTATGGATGGACGGACTGCCTGCCGAGTTCTGACACAGAGGTAGCCACAGCCGTGAACTACCGCACTGTACACTGGTTGATAAAGAGATAGTAGTATACTCGTAACTAGTATGACGACTGTATAAAGAAAGAAAAAAAAACCACGGTTAGGTGGTATATACAATTATGGATGGACGGACTGCCTGCCGAGTTCCGACACAGAGGTAGCCACAGCCGTGAACTACCGCACTGTACACTGGTTGATAAAGAGATAGTAGTATACTCGTAACTAGTATGACGACTGTATAAAGAAAGAAAAAAAAAACAGGGTTAGGTGGTATATACAATTATGGATGGACGGACTGCCTGCCGAGTTCCGACACAGAGGTAGCCACAGCCGTGAACTACCGCACTGTACACTGGTTGATAAAGAGATAGTAGTATACTCGTAACTAGTATGACCGTGACGACTATAAAGAAAGAAAAAAAAACCACGGTTTAGGTGGTATATACAATTATGGATGGACGGACTGCCTGCCGAGTGCCGACACAGAGGTAGCCACAGCCGTGAACTACCGCACTGTACTGTGTCTGCTGCTAATATAGACTGGTTGATAAAGAGATAGTATACAATACTACTAATATTATATATACTGGTGGTCAGGTCACTGGTCACTAGTAGTCACACTGGCAGTGGCACTCCTGCAGCAAAAGTGTGCACTGTTTAATTTTAATATAATATTATCATGTACTCCTGGCTCCTGCTATAACAACCTGCAGTGCTCCCCAGTCTCCCCCACAATTATAAGCTTTATATACATTGATGTGCAGCACACTGGGCTGAGCAGTGCACACAGACTGAGTCACTGTGTGTATCGTTTTTTTCAGGCAGAGAACGGATATATTAAATAAAACAAACAACTGCACTGTCTCTGGTGGTCACTGTGGTCGTCAGTCACTAAACTCTGTCTGCACTCTCTTCTACAGTATCACAGCAATCTCTCTCTCTCTCAACCCTAATCTAAATGGAGAGGACGCCAGCCACGTCCTCTCCCTATCAATCTCAATGCACGTGTGAAAATGGCGGCGACGCGCGGCTCCTTATATAGAATCCGAGTCTCGCGAGAATCCGACAGCGTCATGATGACGTTCGGGGCGCGCTCGGGTTAACCGAGCAAGGCGGGAGGATCCGAGTCTGCTCGGACCCGTGAAAAAAAACATGAAGTTCTGGCGGGTTCGGATTCAGAGAAACCGAACCCGCTCATCTCTACTATATAACGCCCTGTTGAATAAACAAGCTTTAGTCTCATCTTGCCGACATAACCCTGTTTGTTGTCTGCTTTCTGGGATTCCCAATCGATTGGTAAACAAACGGTATCAAACAGACAATTGAAGGGAATTGATAGGAGGAGACTTATCTCCGACACCAGCAGATTGAAGTTGTTGGATATGAAGAGGTCATGGATGGATGTTAGTTTGTTACAAACAGAGCGTGCATTCCATAAGGCACATTTTAGTGATCTGGAGGGTGATGGAAGACATGGGATGTTTATGAGGTTAGCTGGATTTCTATGTTGCTGTGAATCAGGTGAATGTGAGTGATGCAAGGGGCTGGGTCCTGGATTTGGTGAAATGTCACCAGCTATCAGAAGCAGAAGAGAGAGATAAATGCGGGTGTCAGAGGTTTGTGAAAGTTTTTTTATGGTTGGAGGTTGTAGATGTTATTCTCAAAAGAGATGTGCACCGGAAATTTTTCGGGTTTTGTGTTTTGGTCTTGGGTTCGGTTCCGTGGCCGTGTTTTGGGTTCGAACGCGTTTTGGCAAAACCTCACCGAATTTTTTTCGTCGGATTCGAGTGTGTTTTGGATTCGGGTGTTTTTTTCAAAAAAACCTAAAAAAAACAGCTTAAATCATTGAATTTGGGGGTCATTTTGATCCCATAGTATTATCAACCTCAATAACCATAATTTACACTTATTTACAGTCTATTCTGAATACCTCACACCTCACAATATTATTTTTAGTCCTAAAATTTGCACCGAGGTCGCTGGATGACTAAGCTCAGCGACCCAAGTGGCCGACACAAACACCTGGCCCATCTAGGAGTGGTACTGCAGTGTTACACAGGATGGCCCTTCCAAAAAACACTCCCCAAACAGCACATGATGCAAAAAAAAAAGAGGCGCAATGAGGTAGCTGTGTGACTAAGCTCAGTGACCCAAGTGGCCGACACAAACACCTGGCCCATCTAGGAGCGGCACTGCAGTGTCACGCAGGCTGGCCCTTCAAAAAACTACTCCCCAAACAGCACATGACGCAAAGAAGAAAAAAAAGAGGCGCAATGAGGTAGCTGTCTAAGTAAGCTAAGCGACCCTAGTGGCCGACACAAACACCTGACCCATCTAGGAGTGGCACTGCAGTGTTACACAGGCTGGCCCTTCAAAAAACTACTCCCCAAACAGCACATGACGCAAAGAAGAAAAAAAAGAGGCGCAATGAGGTAGCTGTGTTTGTAAGCTAAGCGACCCTAGTGGCCGACACAAACACCTGGCCCATCTAGGAGTGGCACTGCAGTGTCACGCAGGATGGCCCTTCAAAAAACTACTCCACAAACAGCACATGACGCAAAGAAAAAAAGAGGCACAATGAGGTAGCTGTGTGAGTAAGCTAAGCGACACTAGTGGCCGACACAAACACCTGGCCCATCTAGGAGTGGCACTGCAGTGTCACGCAGGATGGCCCTTCCAAAAACTACTCCCCAAACAGCACATGACGCAAAGAAAAAAAGAGGCGCAATGAGGTAGCTGTGTGAGTAAGCTAAGCGACCCTAGGGGCCGACACAAACACCTGGCCCATCTAGGAGTGGCACTGCAGAGTCACGCAGGATGGCCCTTCCAAAAAACACTCCCGAAACAGCACATGACGCAAAGAAAAATGAAAGAAAAAAGAGGTGAAAGATGGAATTGTCCTTGGGCCCTCCCACCCACCCTTATGTTGTATAAACAGGACATGCACACTTTAACCAACCCATCATTTCAGTGACAGGGTCTGCCACACGACTGTGACTGAAATGACGGGTTGGTTTGGACCCCCACCAAAAAAGAAGCAACTAATCTCTCCTTGCACAAACTGGCTCTACAGAGGCAAGATGTCCACCTCATCATCATCCTCCGATTCATCACTGTGTACATCCCCCTCCTCACAGATTATCAATTCGTCCCCACTGGAATCCACCATCTCAGCTCCCTGTGTACTTTGTGGAGGCAATTGCTGCTGGTGAATGTCTCCACGGAGGAATTGATTATAATTAATTTTAATGAACATCATCTTCTCCACATTTTCTGGAAGTAACCTCATACGCCGATTGATGACAAGGTGAGCGGCGGCACTAAACACACTTTCAGAATACACACTTGTGGGAGGGCAACTTAGGTAGAATAAAGCCAGTTTGTGCAAGGGCCTCCAAATTGCCTCTTTTTCCTGCCAGTATACGTACGGACTGTCTGACGTGCCTACTTGGATGCGGTCACTCATATAATCCTCCACCATTCTTTCAATGGTGAGAGAATCATATGCAGTGACAGTAGACGACATGTCCGTAATCGTTGTCAGGTCCTTCAGTCCGGACCAGATGTCAGCATCAGCAGTCGCTCCAGACTGCCCTGCATCACCGCCAGCGGGTGGGCTCGGAATTCTGAGCCTTTTCCTCGCACCCCCAATTGCGGGAGAATGTGAAGGAGGAGCTGTTGACCGATCAAGTTACACTTGACTTGATAATTTTCTCACCAGCAGGTCTTTGAACCCCTGCAGACTTGTGTCTGCCGGAAAGAGAGATTCAACGTAGGTTTTAAATCTAGGATCGAGCACGGTGGCCAAAATGTAGTGCTCTGATTTCAACAGATTGACCACCCGTGAATCCTGGTTAAGCGAATGAAGGGCTCCATCCACAAGTCCCACATGCCTAGCGGAATCGCTCTGTCTTAGCTCCTCCTTCAATGTCTCCAGCTTCTTCTGCAAAAGCCTGATGAGGGGAATGACCTGACTCAGGCTGGCAGTGTGTGAACTGACTTCACGTGTGGCAAGTTCAAAAGGTTGCAGAACCTTGCACAACGTTGAAATCATTCTCCACTGCGCTTGAGACAGGTGCATTCCACCTCCTATATCGTGGTCAGATGTATAGGCTTGAATGGCCTTTTGCTGCTCCTCCAACCTCTGAAGCATATAGAGGGTTGAATTCCACCTCGTTACCACTTCTTGCTTCAGATGATGGCAGGACAGGTTCAGGCGTTTTTGGTGTTGCTCCAGTCTTCTGTACGTGGTGCCTGTACGCCGAAAGTGTCCCGCAATTCTTCTGGCCACCGACAGCACCTCTTGCACGCCCCTGTCATTTTTTAAATAATTCTGCACCACCAAATTCAAGGTATGTGCAAAACATGGGACGTGCTGGAATTTGCCCAGATATAATGCACGCACAATATTGCTGGCGTTGTCCGATGCCACAAATCCACAGGAGAGTCCAATTGGGGTAAGCCATTCTGCGATGATCTTCCTCAGTTGCCGTAAGAGGTTTTCAGCTGTGTGCGTATTCTGGAAAGTGGTGATACAAAGCGTAGCCTGCCTAGGAAAGAGTTGGCGTTTGCGAGATGCTGCTACTGGTGCCGCCGCTGCTGTTCTTGCGGCGGGAGTCAATACATCTACCCAGTGGGCTGTCACAGTCATATAGTCCTGAGTCTGCCCTGCTCCACTTGTCCACATGTCCGTGGTTAAGTGGACATTGGGTACAACTGCATTTTTTAGGACACTGGTGACTCTTTTTCTGAGGTCTGTGTACATTTTCGGTATCGCCTGCCTAGAGAAATGGAACCTAGATGGTATTTGGTACCGGGGACACAGTACCTCAAACAAGTCTATAGTTGGCTCTGCAGTAATGATGGATACCGGAACCACGTTTCTCACCGCCCAGGATGCCAAGGCCTCAGTTATCCGCTTTGCAGCAGGATGACTGCTGTGATATTTCATCTTCCTCGCAAAGGACTGTTGGACAGTCAATTGCTTGGTGGAAGTAGTAAAAGTGGTCTTACGACTTCCCCTCTGGGATGACCATCGACTCCCAGCAGCAACAACAGCAGCGCCAGCAGCAGTAGGCGTTACACTCAAGGATGCATCGGAGGAATCCCAGGCAGGAGAGGACTCGTCAGAATTGCCAGTGACATGGCCTGCAGGACTATTGGCATTCCTGGGGAAGGAGGAAATTGACACTGAGGGAGTTGGTGGGGTGGTTTGCGTGAGCTTGGTTACAAGAGGAAGGGGTTTACTGGTCAGTGGACTGCTTCCGCTGTCGCCCAAAGTTTTTGAACTTGTCACTGACTTATGATGAATGCGCTGCAGGTGACGTATAAGGGAGGATGTTCCGAGGTGGTTAACATCCTTACCCCTATTTATTACAGCTTGACAAAGGCAACACACGGCTTGACACCTGTTGTCCGCATTTCTGTTGAAATTCTTCCACACCGAAGAGCTGATTTTTTTGGTATTTTCACCAGGCATGTCAATGGCCATATTCCTCCCACGGACAACAGGTGTCTCGCCAGGTGCCTGACTTAAACAAACCACCTCACCATCAGAATCCTCCTTGTCAATTTCCTCCCCAGCGCCAGCAACACCCATATCCTCCTCATCCTGGTGTACTTCAACACTGACATCTTCAATCTGACTATCAGGAACTGGACTGCGGGTGCTCCTTCCAGCACTTGCAGGGGGCATGCAAATGGTGGAAGGCGCATGCTCTTCACGTCCAGTGTTGGGAAGGTCAGGCATCGCAACCGACACAATTGGACTCTCCTTGTGGATTTGTGATTTTGAAGAACGCACAGTTCTTTGCTGTGCTTTTGCCAGCTTAAGTCTTTTCATTTTTCTAGCGAGAGGCTGAGTGCTTCCATCCTCATGTAAAGCTGAACCACTAGCCATGAACATAGGCCAGGGCCTCAGCCGTTCCTTGCCACTCCGTGTGGTAAATGGCAGACTGCTGAACTACTAGTATGAAGAAGATAGAAAAAAAAACCCCCACCACAGGTAGGTATACAATTAGGGACGAGCACTGACGACACAGAGATAGCCACAGCCGTGGACTACCATACTGCGTCTGCTAATATATAGATGATAATGATATAAAAAATATATATATATCACTACTGCAGGTATATATAATATAATGATGGACCTGCTGGACACTGTCAGCAGACTCCTAAACTACTAGTATGAAGAAGATAGAAAAAAAACCCCACTACAGTTAGGTATACAATTATGGATGAGCATTGACGACACAGAGATAGCCACAGCCGTGGACTACCGTACTGCGTCTGCTAATATAGAGATGATAAAAATGATAGAGATGAACAAAAAAAATATAACACTACTGCAGGTAAATAGTTATATAATATAATGAATGACGGACCTGCTGGACACTGTCAGCAGAATGCGTTTATAGAATAAATAAAAAAAACACCACAGGAGTGTTTGTTTAACTTTTTCAGGCAGACAATATACTGGTGGTCACTGGCAGCAAAAGTGTGCACTGTACTCCTGCTATAACTGCTCCCCAGTCTCCCCCACAATTAAGCTGTGTGAGCACTGGCAGTGAGCACTCAGCACAGTCAGATATACATAGATGATATATCATGCAGCACAGTGAGGCTGAGGCTGAGCACAGATATGGTATGTGACTGTGTATCGTTTTTTTTCAGGCAGAGAACGGATTAAAATTAAACTGGTGGTCACACTATCAGCAAAACTCTGCTGCACTGTACTGAGTACTCCTCCTAATGCTCCCCAAAATTAGTAAATCAATCAACTCAAGTGTCTCTAATCTAAATGGAGAGGACGCCAGCCACGTCCTCTCCCTATCAATCTCAATGCACGTGTGAAAATGGCGACGATGCGCGGCTCCTTATATAGAATCCGAGTCTCGCGAGAATCTGACAGCAGGATGATGACGTTCGGGCGCGCCTGGGTTAACAGAGCAAGGCGGGAGGATCCGAGCCTGCTTGGACCCGTGAAAAAAAAGCTGAAGTTCGGGCGGGTTCGGATTCTGAGGAACCGAACCCGCTCATCTCTAATTCTCAATGAGTATAGGGAAGTAAAAAGCTCATGAGTGCTGATAAGAGGGGCGTGTAGAATTGAGGGGGCAACATGTACAGAGGGGTGAGTTGCTGGGAGACTGAATGATGCAATGGTCTTTATGAATTCTCCATGAAGAGCAATGCAGAAGATCAATTTGTGGGACATTGCTTGAGATGAAACCACAGTTATCTAGGCTGAGAGTGTAAGGTTTCACTTGTTAGAGTATAAAGCTCAGGTGCCTATTACTGGTGTTGTTCCGCTGGATGTTAGCTGTGCATGATAGAGTAAAATGACAAACAGGTATGTACAGTCACATGCAAATCCCAATGTAACTGGTTTTATACAGAACTGGTTGCATTCTGTTCTTAGAGGTCATGAGGATTATAGTTGGAAAGATATATACATACGTTGACATGCACAGATGATTTTGATTGGGAATAAAAGGAAGGGTGGTTGTTTTTCTGCAACGTTGGTATGATGTTTCCTTGTGTCTTCATCCTGGTAAGTCCTGGGTAAGTCTATATTGTGTTATTTTCTTAACCCTTCTAAGACAACCCTTCTAATACAACCCAGATCATCCCGGCTGATCAGCCTAGCATCTTTCCTTATGAGTGAAAAGTATCCATGTGTGTCTGGTAATTGCAATCAGGGCCTAACACCCCACCCCCAGTTACAGAGCATGCCATAAAACTTAACTAAAACAACCACTGAGACAGCAGTTACCAACTATTCCAAAGTCGCAATAAAGTATCATCCTAGAATACAATATTGATCTGGGTGGGAAGAGCAAGTAACAGGATCGGATGGGGATCACTGCTTTGAAGTCAGATATCTCCGGTTTCCCAGGGCTGGAAAGAGGAGACCCTCAGCTATCAGCCTAGGGCGCTTATACTCCTGGGGCCCTTGGGCAAGTGCTCATTGAGCCCATATGAAAATACGGCCCAGTCTGCAGATTGTCCCAGTACGCGGCCGGCTCTGTCTCTCACCGACTGTAGCGAGCGCTCATCAGTCCCACACTCTATGCAGCCGCGTAGTCAGTGTATGCGTAAGGCCGGGCCTGGTCGGGCAATCTCCCTAACTTGTACTCTAAGTGGTCTGTGAGTGGCGTGATGTTATTGTTGTTGTAGGTGATGTCAAGTGTTGTTAAAATCAACCCTACAATGTACAATCCCTCGGACTGTGAAGTGAAGAGTGGTATTCGATTCTAGACTGTGCAGAAAGTGAGCTCTGGCAAAATTAAAGGTGATGTGAGAAAGTGGAGTGAAATGTTCAATAATAGACAAACAAACATGACTGAGAGAGATCGATTGGAAGGTCCAGTCTCTTCTACAGTGTCTCAATCTGATGTAGTAACAACAATAGGATGGTGGAGGATTATATAAATCACAATGTACAAGTTAGCACTTTACACAGGGGGTTATTCATAGATGTTAGCAAACCAAATAGTTAGCAATTGTGCTAATCCATGCTACGCTGCAGGTTGGGTAGATGTAACATGTGCAGAGAGGGATAGATTTGGGTGGTTTATATTTTTTTCTGTGCAGGGTAAATACTGGCTGCTTTATTTTTACACTACAATTTAGATTTGAGCACACCCCATCCAAATCTAACTTTGTGCACCTTACATCTATCACACCTGTGCACAATGGTTTTGCCCAGTTGCAAACTTTTTTGGTTTGCTAACAACTCTGAATAACTTCCACAGTCCTTTTGAATACTTTGTGGATAAAAGGTGATTTGGAGCCCCTTGTATAAACTCACTTTGGTGCTGCCCATCCTCCAGTGTGTATTCAGAGTCTTTAGCACAGATAGAAACCTTTTGAGCAATTTCTATAGGATAGTTAGAAAAAAATGTGGAAAAACTGATTAACGACAAACATAAAATCAATTATAAACTCTAGGAGGAAGACCTGTGCCACCAATTACAACAGAAACTTCTGTCCAGGTGGATTCCAGTGAGGATGAGCGAATATTGGCCCTCATTCCAAGTTGATTGCTCTCTACGGATTTTCACTGCACAGCGATCACGGTGGCTAAATGTGGCTAATCTGCGCATGCACCGCAATGTGCACGCGCGTTGTACGGGTACAACAAATGATGTGGTTTTGCACAGGTTCTAGCAGCGCTTTCAGTTGCACAGCCGAACGCAATGAGATTGACAGGAAGTGGGAGTTTCTGGGTGGCACTGACCATTTTCAGGGAGTGTTTGAAAAAACGCAGGTGTGGCACAGGTGTTCGCAATCCTGCTATGTTAAAATACACTCCCCCGTGGGCGGTGACTATGCGTTTGCACGGCTGCTAAAAGTAGCTTTTGAGCGATCAATTCGGAATGAGGGCCTGTGTGTGGTGTGGTGGTGGTGATAATGATGATGATGATGATGATGATGATACTAACAATAGTAAGGAGGGTGATAATGAGGATGATGATGAGTCTGATATGTTCCAGATGTGATGAATAACAACACTGTTAAGACCACTGTTGTCTAGGTTTGTTTGGACTTAAAAAAAAACAAGCACTTTAGCCACAAAAGTGACATATCCTGTTGCTGAAGTGCTTGGTTTGTTAAACTGTGCTACTTCATTTTACTATACAACATAAGGTACTTTTCTGGGCTGTATTTTCCTAAGGCATTGTTTGTGGTTTCTGGGTCTTCCAGACCCATGTCTATATTTTTATTTTCTCTGTGTTTATTTCTAATTATAACTGCTTCTCTGTTGTTAATGGTGCATGCCACTAATCAAATCATTAATCAATCAAATCAATCCATCAATGAAAAATACAAAAATGGGCAACATATATATCAAGCGCTGGGAATGAAATTCAAACCTTCCCTTTATGAATGGTTGTGTTGAGAATGTGTTATAATCAATTTATTACTTGTAATAGCAAGAATGTGATCTATGCGGTGAAATGTTCATGCAATAAAATTTACATAGGGAGAACATCCAGACCATTGAAAGTAAGAATGGGGGAACACATAAGAAATGTAAAAAATGGTCTGGAGACCCATGCCTTATCCCTTCATTTCAAACAAAGCCACCAATGTGCAAGTTCACATATTTCAGGTTTCTACGGTTTGGCTATAATCGAACATGATATGAGAGATAAAGATACAGCTGGTAAATTAGCCAGAAAAGAAATGTCTTTTATTTATAATTACAAGACACTCTTACCTAATGGTTTAAATAGCGATTTTGAAACCAAGTGGTTTCTTTAGATGCTGGTTTGTGTGTTTTTAATTTTTGTTCTGTTCTTTTTTTCTCTTTTGGTGGAACACCAATCAGGATTATATATGGACTATATGCATGGACTTTCTTCCCTTTACACATGGACTTTATTCAACATAAATAGAAAGAAGAAATACAAAGAAATTGATACAATGACCTTTTTTTTTTTTTTTTTTTTTATTGTATTAATTTTTTTCTTATTGTATTTTTGTCATGTACAGTTGGAAATGATTAAATACAGTCACTTAATTGTGGAAGTAAAATTCGAACTCTTAAGATGGGGAAATATATGCGGTGTATATAAAAAGTCACTTCTGGTTTCTTCATTCCATTGCAGGAGCCGTGGATCACGTGACCGGTGGAACGCATGCAGAAGCCGTGGACCACATGACCGGTGGAACGCATGCGCTGCACGGATGTTCACTCGTGATCCCGACTCAGGACGGCCCTGTATTAAAGTTGCTAAGGCGGGTGAATTCACTCGACCTTAGCAACGAATGAAACGCCGATCACGTGACCGGTGGAACGCATGCGTTCCACGATCACTTACTTCCGGTTTCGGCGTTCGAGCATCTATTAAGGTTTAAGGTTTATGAAATCTTATTGTTTGGATAAAACGTAAACGTTTTGTCTAGTCATTTCCAACTGGACAGGAGAATCTGTGTAAACAACTGTATGTGGAACATCAATAATGTAAAAAAATGTTATCATGATGTGACCTCACTTCCTGTTTTACAATCTATTATGGGTATAAATACCGGTATATGGGCCCCTGGTCTGCAGGCCTTGAGGAAGATCTCTTGTAGAGATTGAAACGCTTTGGCAGCAGACAGGAGCTTTGTCTTTCTTTTTGGATGCACTTTCTTCCCACCTGGACTCTGGACCCTGGACCCACCAATAAGAACTCCGGAACTTGCATGCTCAGGTGATATACTTCAGGTGTCCAGATCGGGGTGGTTTGATCGTGCACCCATGCTCCTTTTTAGTTGATTTTTTATTGTATATTCCTGCGTGAATATTTTATTGGATTTTATGGAATAAACCCTTTTTTGCACTGACTTTTCATCTGGTATTTGAAGAGTGAAAGATATCGTGATAGGATTACAAACATCATTTCTACCGTGAGTTGGGGTACGCTGTAATCTGTGGTCTTCACTTAAAGAAACCTTTATGGGTTTCATTTCTCTCCAGTCACTGTGAGTTGGGGTACGCCCTCTAGACTACCCTTCATGATTTCACATAAAGATACCTTTATACGACTGTCATACCCATTTCTACTGTGAGTTTGGGTACGCTCTTTGTTCTCTGTTCCCCAGAAAAATTGGTGGAGGCTTAACACCTATTAACCCTTTGAACTGAGAATCACTAGGGTGAAGTGTGACCTGGCTAAGACATACTACACCATTGTATCATATGTTTTTTTGCATGTCATCATTCTGAATGTGGATTGAGAATTGAAGCGGTCCCCATAAGAAGTGGAATAGAGGAAGAGGGGATTATAACACATTCTCAACACAACCATTCATAAAGGAAAGGTTTGAATTTCATTCCCAGCGCTTGATATATATGTTGCCCATTTTTGTATTTTTTGTTCACAACAGAGGTTGGTGATACCTCTAGAGTAACATATTTCCAGCTGCAAGGGTGCGCCAGAATAGAATTACCAATTTTTGTGTATATCAATCCATCAATGACATGCTTAACCTGGCTTCTTCTTCACTATATGTTTTACAGGCTCAGATAGTTTCTTTTAACATAATTATTACTGCTTCTCCATTCTTATTGGTGAATGCTTCTATTTGAATCATTAATCAATAAAACAACTAATGCTTTACCGGGCTTCTACTACATAAATGTTATTAAATAAACCCTCCCTCCACTTACCTGAACTGGCCTCGGGCTCTGATGTAGTTCTTGATTAATGAAAACATTCTGTGGGGTCAGATAGTTTATTGAACCGCCATCCTGACTGCTGTTGCTGTGATGCAATGGTTCATAGATGTTCTGTAATCCTTTAAAGTAGAGATGAGCGGGTTTGGTATTACTCGGATTTACTCGGATCTCAAAATGACATCTTATTGGCTCACGGATGTCACGTGGTTTGGATAACCCATAAGAAAAATCCAGATAAAACTGAACTGGTGGTAATTCTGGCATTAAATCCGAACCAGCTCATCTCTACTTTAACGTAACCTCTGTGTGTTTGTGACTCTGCTCTGGCACTTCATTTAGCCAGACAGCTCACTGCAGCTTTTACTCAATATTGGGGAACACTGTTGTGTGGTGGTCAAAATTGATGGAAAACCCGGGGGAAATTAATGTATTTGATGTTAGTAATACTGTGGGAACTAAAACAGTACCAAAAATAAGTCCAAATGACATGATATATGGTATAATTACGTGGATATAATATATTCAGACCATGTCAGTGTGGCATTACCACCTGGGATCCCTGCCCATGGCTAATGTCACTTTCTATGTCACAGGAATTCAGGAAAGTAGAACATCTACATTTGGTATAAATGTATCCAATAAATGAAATTAGGCTCAAATACATTAACCTCAAATATAAAGTGTCGGGAAACTGCTTAAAATAAATTCATGTTTAATAGAAATGTGTTTATGTTATGTTTGTAATGGTGATCTGGGTTTTAAAGTGTGTTCTATGCAACTACACATCAAAAGTTTTGCTAAATGGGTGGTCTCAAAGGGATACTGCAGATTTACGAAGACTTCTAAAAATGAAAAATGGAGGTTTTGCCCATAGCAACCATTCAGATTCCAACTATCATTTCTCTTTTACATCCTAGAAAATGAGATACAAAATGTTATTGGCTGCTATGGGCAAAATCCCCAATTTCATTTTTAGAAGCTTTAGTAAATCTTCCCCTTAGTGTTTCACAGTAGCTGCTCTATCACAATTATAGCCTGCTCAAGTGTAGGGATAATTACTAAAGTGGCCGTGAGTATATTCACTACATCTGTTACTGTGTTTATAAATTACAGGAATCGCCACATTTGTTACCAGACTTCTTGCTATAATGTATCAAACGTCTACTTCAATGTCTGCCTTTATTATAGATGATGCAATATCTCTAACCATTGGATTTCATTATATATTTGTCATTTAAAAATATTTGTCCAAGTTTATGAGAATGGAGCATGTATATCAAATTGGTTTGTTAAATGTTGTCATGAATATCTTGTATTAGAAATCCCCCCTCTTTCAGGCAATGTCTTATGTAATGTTGTATAATATCTTTATTACCTTTTCAAAATCTTTTGGATGATAATTTTAGATTCTCTCTTTTCATTAGGATGTTCAACATGAATGACCTTATACAAAGTTTCCATTTTACTCTTTATTTAGCACTTCTTATTATATTAATAACATGCAAATACAAAAAGCTATGTAATAATATATACATTGTAGACACAAGTGATTGGACACTGACGGCGGATAGATCAGCGAGATTTTATTGGCATCAGTACTTTTTAGGTCCACTACGTGCAGTGATTACTGCAGACACCCTGCTCGGCAAATTGTCCACAAGCTCCAGGACAACAGCAGGCGGTATGTTTTGCCATTCTGCCTTAAGGACAGTGACCAATGGTGACAATGAAGGTCAAGTCGACCTAGAACACACACGTCATTCCAATTTATCCCAGAGGTTCCCAGTAGGGTTACGATCTGGACTCTGAGCTGGCCACTCCATTCAGGTGACCACATTTTCTGTATACCAGCCCAGCATCACCCTGGAAACATGACAGGTGGCATTGTCGCCCGATAAAACATTTGTCATTTCAGTAGAACTGGCACAATGTAGGGAGCACAGAGTTATCGAGAACATCTCTATACTGGTTTTCTCCATTTTATACCTTCACAAACATGTGTCTGCAGCAGGAGCACACCATTCGGCTTAGTCGGGGGTGTCCAATCACTTTTGTCCTCAAAGTGTATTTTCTATGTGTTACCTGCTGCAAATAGATATAAATGTTCACTACAAGAGAAGAATATCATTTATAATTTAAAAAGACAAAAACATTAATTAGCTCTACAATTATCCTTTCCCTAGGAGGTGTCTTTTACTGTTCATTTCTGGTCTCAGTAGAATATTGTAGCATTTGGGGAAAAATATACAGCTCATTACTCCAATGCCTGAAGCCAGAATGGCAAATATCTCTACAGTGACCATGTGTTTCCCCTTACTGCTCAGGTAGGCTGGTATAGCACAGACCCAAACACTGCAGAACACCAGCATGCTGAAGGTGATGTATTTGGCTTCATTAAAGATGTCAGGTAATGTTCTCACCATGAAAGCCAGAATAAAGCTCAGAGCTGCCAGAAACCCTATGTAACCCAACATGAAATAAAAGGCAAGGGCAGAACCCTCATTACATTGGATGATAATCATCCCAGGATAAGTATTCCTGTCATATTCTTGAAAGGGAGGAGAAACTGACAACCAAATACCACTGGTGAGAACTTGGACAGATGAGCAGATGAACACTATAGAATTCGGCAATTTAACACCAAGACATTTTCTCCAGGAGCTTCCAGGTTTAGTGGCTTTGAAAGCAAAGCAAACCATTACAGTCTTGGCCAGGACAGAAGACACGGCAATGGTGAATAGTATTCCAAAGGATATTTGGCGTAGCAAGCAGGTGATGTCCACTGGACGGCCGATGAACAGATGCACACAGAGTAGGCTCAGTTCCAGGGAGATGAGAAGAATGAAGCTTAGGTTTCTATTATTGGCTTTTACTATTGGAGTGTCCCGGAATGAAACAAATATTCCATTTATAAAGATGGATAAGATAACATATAGGACAGATAGTGCAGAAAATGCTATCGCTATCATGTCTGTCTTGTATGATAGAAAGTCTAATATTCTGGGAAGACAAACATCTTTTTCCTCATTAGGCCAATCATCATCAGAGCACTTCTGGCAGTTTTCACTGTCTAAAAAAGTAAGAAAACAATGTTATGATAAGAAATAGTAATAATACTGTACATCTCACTTACCCAATGGTGTCATGAAGTAGCCTTGAGGAATAGTCCACTACAATATTTATCATAAGATTTCTGGCTGTGCTAGTAACTTATACATGAGTGTTAATCATTTGGTAAATCTATAAAGATGTGAATTTGAGATGTGTTAATATAAGTAAATATTACTCAATGGTTCTTGGCGTTACCCGAGGAGCATCCGTAGTAGATAAAGTAAAAAGTGACAGGACCTTTTTTGTAGTTTATAAGATTCTACGCACTGGAGGTGCAATCCAAATTTTGATCCCCTTAAGTAGCCACAATTCCCATGTGCCAAACATGCCTGGAATTTCTGTACTGGAAGTGCCATGGGTTCCACCCTCCAACATGCATGGTCCATGACTGGAAGTACTGCATAAATACTCACATAAAACAATAAAGGTGCTCATCAGTCACCGCAAGCACCACCAGTGTCTATGTAAACATCCAACACCTAGCAGCAGTCCTTTATAGACAGGACACACTCAGTAATGCTGCATGTTGTGTAGTAGTAGGGCAATGACGTCATCGCTAGGTGCCATGGGTTCCACCCTCCAACATGCATGGTCCATGACTGGAAGTACTGCATAAATACTCACATAAGACAATAAAGGAGCTCATCAGTCACCGCAAGCACCACCAGTGTCTATGTAAACATCCAACACCTAGCAGCAGTCCTCTATAGACAGGACACACTCAGTAATGCTGCATGTTGTGTAGTAGTAGGGCAATGACGTCATCGCTAGGTGCCATGGGTACCTATCAATAAATGTTGTATTTCAATTAAATCCAACCATTTCTGTACAATGAGAACATGCTCCTTGCAGCAATATAGACCATGGGAGCAGGGTTATTAGCCACAGACAATATAGTGTGTCATACGTTAGGCGCTGTTCCATGTGAGCCACGGAGTACATGTGCATGTGTCACCTTTCTGATCAATGTGGTGCATACTGTAGTATTAAAATAAGGGATGTATTCATGTGACCGACGGTCCCATAAGCTCCACCTACATCCTGCCCCCTCACTATCCCGACGGTCACATGACCTCCACCTACATCCTGCCCCCTCACTATCCCGACGGTCACATTACTTCCACCTACATCCTGCCCCCTCACTATCCCGACGGTCACATGACCTCCACCTACATCCTGCCCCCTCACTATCCCGACGGTCACATTACTTCCACCTACATCCTGCCCCCTCACTATCCCGACGGTCACATCACCTCCACCTACATCCTGCCCCCTCGCTATCCCGACGGTCACACAACCTCCACCTACATCCTGCCCCCTCACTATCCCGACGGTCACATTACTTCCACCTACATCCTGCCCCCTCACTATCGCGACGGTCACATGACCTCCACCTACATCCTGCCCCCTCACTATCCCGACGGTCACATCACCTCCACCTACATCCTGCCCCCTCACTATCCCGGCGGTCACATTACCTCCACCTCCATCCTGCCCCCTCACTATCCCGACGGTCACATTACCTCCACCTACATCCTGCCCCCTCACTATCCCGACTGTCACATCACCTCCACCTACATCCTGCCCCCTCACTATCCCGACGGTCACATCACCTCCACCTACATCCTGCCCCCTCACTATCCCGGCGGTCACATTACCTCCACCTCCATCCTGCCCCCTCACTATCCCGACGGTCACATTACCTCCACCTCCATCCTGCCCCCTCACTATCCCGACGGTCACATTGCCTCCACCTCCATCCTGCCCCCTCACTATCCCGACGGTCACATGGCCTCCACCTACATCCTGCCCCCTCACTATCCCGACGGTCACAATACCTCCTCCTACATCCTGCCCCCTCACTATCCAGACGGTCACATTACCTCCACCTACATCCTGCCCCCTCACTATCCCAACGGTCACATTACCTCCACCTACATCCTGCCCCCTCACTATCCCGACGGTCACATTACCTCCACCTACATCCTTCCCCCTCACTATCCCGACGGTCAAATGACCTCCACCTATATCCTGCCCCCTCACTATCCCGACAGTCACATGACCTCCACCTACATCCCGCCCCCTCACTATCCCAACGGTCGGCATGCCGACCAACGGGGACTATTCCTACTCGTGGGTGTCCACGACACCAATAGAGTGGAAATAGAACCCGTGGCAACCTCAGGTCGCCACCGAGCCCACAGCGTGGCAAGCGCAGCGATCCCGCAAGGGGCTTGTTGCACTTGCCCCTCCCTGCCAGGATCCCGGCATCGGTATGGTGACCGCCGGTCAGTCATACCACACCCTTAAAATAATACGTTTAATTAGTGCATAAAAATGTATCATGACATGACATGAATGAAGAGAAAAACTAAATCATGAAATAATAATGAAAGAAATTAAAAAAAGATAAAAAACACTTTCAAAGTTATGAGTTCATTTCTTTTTTTTAAAGTATAAATGCAGCAAACGTTTCAGAACTAAAATGACTTTGTGAATGAGTCATAATACTAAATGGTATTTCAAATAGACGGATAATACCCCAAGAGGAATGTGAGAGCAGTGGGTGTTAGTGGAGTGCAGGGTGCCATTATAGCATGTATTAGATCCTTCAACTTCTACCAGGTGAGGTCCAGTCCAGGTATGGTGAAAGTCCAGATAATGCAGGTAAGTTGGTCCATCGCGTTTTGAGACCTTTAGAATCTCTTCTTCAAAGATTGTACTCACCTGTCCGTGTTGTTGTTAGGCGCTGCGATCCGGGCTCCCTCCCTGCCCGGCGCCTAGCAACTAGGGACGCAGAGCGCGCTGAGCCGCCGGGTCCCTAGCAACGCTAGGACGCCGTGCGCACTGAGCCGCCGGGTCCCTAGCAACGCTAGGACGCCGTGCGCGCTGCGCCGCCGGGTCCCTAGCAACGCTAGGACGCCGTGCGCGCCGAGCCGCCGGGACCCTAGCAACGGGGACGCCACAGGCGGACCGCGTTCCCCGTTGCAGGGTGGATTAATTAAGTGTGCACACATGTTCTCTGGTCGTGCAGCAGGGCAGCTGCACGACATTTATTGTAATTAGGCTCTGGACTCTGATTGGAGGACTCCCTGCTAAATGCCTTCTCAGTGCCTCACACAGACGCCGGTGTTAGCTTCCTGCATGCTGCTCATGTTTGGTGAACGTCTGTTCCTGGTCTGCTGTGCCCGGTCCTTCCAATTCTCTGAGTCCTTGAGTCAAGGTGTTTGGTGTCTCATTCCAAGGAGTTCTCCTGGTCCTCATTCTTCCGTGACAGTCGTTAGAGGAGCTCGCTTGGTTTCGTGAGTGGCAGCTCTGCCACGTGTTGCGGCCTAGGCCGCTTTATATTGTTTTCTGATTTTGGAGCATTTGCGGAGGTATCCGCTTCCACAGTCCTCTCCGGTACTCAGCGGTGCCGTGTAGGAGAGTGGACAAGTGGAATATTTTGGTTGTTCTTTTCCCTGGCGGAAATCCGCGCATACTTTAGTTTTAGGTTTGTTAGTAGCCCCTGGCCTTGTTGTTTAGTTAGAGGGCCCCTTGTTATCACCCTGTCTCAGTTCACTCTTTGTCTCTCATTAAGACCTGAGGGGGCATCGGAGTTGGGCAGACGTAATCCGCCCTCCAAACGCGGCTGCCATGGGCTCAAGCAACCATAGTCTCGCAAGAGTGTACTGACAGCACGGGCGAGACAACGGAGATAGGGTGCCAGGGGCTATTCCCATTCCTTTCCCCTTTCCCAGCATTACGTTCTGGTATTCAGGTCCCATCGTATAAGATCACCCCAGACCTGAGTATTAGAATCATAACATTAACACCGGCCAAAACTTAAAAAGAAAAGAAAAAAAAAGAAAAGGGGGATTTGAATTTTTCCCATTCTGTTTTGGTGAGAGTAAAAAACCGGCTTCATAAATCCGGCAGGGTTAGGACCAAATCCCGGTCAGCTTTTAGTTAACCAAATTCAAGAACTAACTCAGATGGTTCAGGACCTTACTCTTCGGGTGAGATCGCAGGAAGATCTTTTGCGAGCCTCCCCGAGTGTGGTCCCAGAACCAAAGATGCATTTACCTGACCGTTTTTCGGGTAACCGAAAAGATTTTTTTAATTTTAAAGAAGCTTGTAAGCTATATTTTCGTTTAAGGCCAGCAGTTCCTGTAGTCTTGGGTCACCCTTGGCTTGCCTTTCATAATCCCACCATTGATTGGCGGTCCGGGGAGATTTCCCTATGGGGTCCTTTTTGTGTTAAGGAATGTATTTCTCATCCAGTCCGGGTTGCAGCAGTCGTCCCAGAGCTTATTCCTGTGGAATATCAGGATTTTGCCGATGTGTTCTCCAAAGGCAATGCAGACATTCTGCCTCCCCATTGGTCCTACGACTGTGCAATTGAGTTAGTACCAGGTGCCACTTTGCCTATGGGGAGATTATATGCCCTGTCCGGGCCAGAAACCACGGCCATGAATAATTACATTCTGGAAAGCCTTAAGAAAGGTTTTATTAGGCCTTCAAAATCTCCGTTGAGTGCAGGATTTTTCTTTGTTGAGAAAAAAGATGGGTCGCTTAGACCATGTATTGATTTTAGGGCTCTGAATAAGATCTCTGTGAAGAACACCTATCCTTTGCCATTAATTTCAGTGCTTTTTGATCAGTTACGCTCCGCCGTGATCTTTTCGAAAATTGATCTTAGAGGAGCTTACAACCTCACCCAAATAAAATCTGGGGATGAGTGGAAGACGGCTTTCAGCACTCAGTCGGGTCACTATGAATACCTGGTGATGCCGTTCGGCCTGTCAAATGCTCCAGTGGTTTTTCAAGACCTCATTAACGATGTTCTCCGTTACTTCCTTGGGAAGTTCATGGTCATTTATCTAGACGACATTTTGATATACTCTGAGTCTATGGAACAACATGTTACCCAGGTGCGTCTGGTTCTTCAAAAATTACGAGAGAATCATTTATATGCTAAGCTTGAGAAGTGTGATTTTCACATCACAGAGGTGTCTTTCTTGGGGTACATTATTTCTCCCCAGGGATTTTTCATGGAACCGAAAAAACTCGAGGCCATCCTTAATTGGGCGCAACCCACTAATTTAAAAGCAATTCAGCGCTTTTTAGGGATTGCTAATTATTATAGGCGGTTCATTCATACTTTTTCTGACCTGGTCGCTCCCATAGTAGCTTTGACTAAAAAAGGAGCGGATCCCTCCAATTGGTCGCATGAAGCTGAGTTAGCCTTCCGGGCCTTGAAGGAGGCCTTTGTCTCGGCTCCTGTCCTCAGACATCCTAATCCGGAGCTTCCCTTTATTGTGAAGGTTGATGCCTCAGAGGTTGGAGTTGGGGCTATCCTTTCTCAGGAAGATCCGGAATCTCAGGAGTTACATCCTTGTGCCTTCATGTCCAGGAAATTCTCGTCCGCTGAATCCAACTATGACGTTGGTAATCGGGAATTACTGGCAGTAAAATGGGCTTTCGAGGAATGGAGACATTGGCTGGAGGGAGCTAGGAATACTATTACTGTTTTAACTGACCATAAGAACCTGCAATATATTGAGTCAGCTAAACGGCTTATTGCTCGGCAGGCATGTTGGGCATTGTTTTTTACTTGTTTCAGGTTTATAATCACCTTCAGGCCTGGTTCCAAGAATACGAAAGCTGATGCCCTGTCACGTTGCTTTCTTCTGGTTCACAATAGCAATCCTGTTACTACCCCCATAGTTCCATCTTCAGTCATCCGGGCAGGCCTCACACAGGATTTATTTACTCAGTTAAACCAGCTTCAACACCAAGCTCCTAGACTTACTCCTGCTGGTCGTCTTTTTGTCCCTGAATTTTTGAGAGGCACTGTTTTAACTGAGTTTCATGACAACAAAGTCTCGGGGCATCCGGGTATCACTAAGACCTTGGAGTTTGTCTCTCGCTCAGTGTGGTAGCCTAGTCTTTCTAAAGACGTTAAGGAATTCATCCATTCCTGTCAGGTTTGTGCACAGCATAAGGTTCCTCGTTCGTTGCCTATCGGGCAACTCATGCATTTAGCCGTTCCTCTCAGGCCATGGTCTCATATTTCTGTGGATTTCGTGGTGGACCTTCCCCTTTCAGCCGGATTGCGAGTCCTTTGGGTGGTAGTGGACCGTTTTAGTAAAATGGCTTATTTCATTGCTCTTCCCTGATTACCCTCTGCTCAAGGGTTGGCAGTTTTGTTCCTCTGCCATGTGTTCAGGCTCCATGGTTTGCCCACTGATGTTGTCTCTGATCGGGGTCCGCAATTCATTGCACGATTCTGGAAACATTTTTGTGCTTCATTGAAGATGAAACTGTCTTTAACATCTGGTTACCATCCACAGTCTAATGAGCAAACCGAACGAGTCAACCAGTCATTAAAACAGTACTTACGCTTGTATTCGGCCAAACTCCAGAATGATTGGTCCGAGTTTCTTCCTTTGGCCGAATTTGCTTATAATAACTCTTGTCATTCCTCCACCAAGGAGTCCCCTTTCTTTTGTCTTTGGTTTTCATCCTAGAGCCAACTCTTTTTCCCATCATTCTCCAGTTTCCTCATTGACCTTAACCTCCCATCTCAGAGCAATTTGGAGAAAAGTGCACCTTGCCCTCAGAAAAGCGGCCTTCCGTGAAAATAAATTTTCTGATAGGCTCCGGCGTTCTTGCACTTTTAAGGTGGGAGATAAGGTATGGTTGTCAACTCGTAACATCAAGCTCCGACAACTGTCGGCTAGACTGGGACCCAAATTTATTGGACCATTTCGTATCATTAAGAAGGTCAACCCCGTTGCTTTTCGGCTACGCTGATCTCTCAGAATTGGAAATACTTTCCACTGTTCCCTGTTGAAACAATATGTTTCTTCCAGGAGATTTCCTCGGAGGACCTCCCAGGGTAGATCTCCAGTGGATGTGCAGGGGCAACAGGAGTTCTTGGTAGTTTTAGATCCTAAAGTGTCCCGGGGCCGGCTTTATTTTTTGGTTCAATGGAAAGGCTATGGTCCGGAGGAAAGATCTTGGGTCCTGGATAAGGATCTACATGCCCCTAAACTCAAGAGTTTATTCTTTCATTAATTTCCTCAGAAACCTCGCTTTAGGGGTTCGTTGACCCCTCCTCAAGGGGGGGTACTGTTAGGCGCCGCGGTCCGGGCTCCCTCCCTGCCTGGCGCCTAGCAACTAGGGACGACGAGCGCGCTGAGCCGCCGGGTCCCTAGCAACGCTAGGACACCGTGCGCTCTGAGCTGCTGGGTCCCTAGCAATGCTAGGACACCGTGCACGCTGAGCCGCCGGGTCCCTAGCAATGCTAGGATGCCGGGCACGCCGAGCCGCCGGGACCCTAGCAACGGGGACGCCATGGGCGGACCGCGTTCCCCGTTGCAGGGTGGATTAATTAAGTGTGCACACATGTTCTCTGTGGTCGTGCAGCAGGGCAGCTGCACGACATTTATTGTAATTAGGCTCTGGACTCTGATTGGAGGACTCCCTGCTAAATGCCTTCTCAGTGCCTCACACAGTCGCCGGTGTTAGCTTCCTGCATGCTGCTCATGTTTGGTGAACGTCTGTTCCTGGTCTGCTGTGCCCGGTCCTTCCAATTCCTCATTCTTCCGTGACAGTCGTTAGAGGAGCTCGCTTGGTTTCGTGAGTGGCGGCTCTGCCACGTGTTGCGGCCTAGGCCGCTTTATATTGTTTTCTGATTTTGGAGCATTTGCGGAGGTATCCGCTTCCACAGTCCTCTCCGGTACTCAGCGGTGCCGTGTAGGAGAGTGGACAAGTGGAGTATTTTGGTTGTTCTTTTCCCTGGCAGAAATCCGTGCATACTTTAGTTTTAGGTTTGTTAGTAGCCCCTGGCCTTGTTGTTTAGTTAGAGGGCCCATTGTTATCACCCTGTCTCAGTTCACTCTTTGTCTCTCATTAAGACCTGAGGGGGCATCGGAGTTGGGCAGACGTAATCCGCCCTTCAAACGCGGCTGCCATGGGCTCAAGCAACCATAGTCTCGCAAGAGTGTACAGACAGCACGGGCGAGACAACGGAGATAGGGTGCCAGGGGCTATTCCCATTCCTTTCCCCTTTCCCAGCATTACGTTCTGGTATTCAGGTCCTGTTAGGGTCTCCTGCCCTGTGCTGCCACGTCGTCATGGCAACCGGGAGACAAGTGCTAGTGGAGTAACCTGAGCGCAGCTGATACTCCGGTTCGGGTCTTTTGCTGTGCAGTGGTTATAGGCTCTGTGCACGGCAGGGGATCCGGTGCTGGTTTTTGTGCTCACAGTCTGTGAGGTCTGAGTGGGGCGTGGACAGCACATGCTTTATAAGGCCTCTTTTCAGGGTAGGCAGATGCTGCTGAATCTTTGTTGGTTAGTCAGTTCATGAAAGTTAGCCAGTACTGTGTAGCTTTGTATTTGTTTGTTGCTTACTGCAAATAGGCCTGGGGATTTGGTATTACACTCTGCCAATCCAGACCTAGCAGTAAGACTGGAGTCAGTCGTTTAGCTTGCTGGGGTTCTGTTACTACTCTGTGAACTTAGCAAGTTTGCGGCTGCATTCTAAGACTTGCCTGTCTAATCCTGTCTCACTGTGCTAGGTGTCAGGGGTCAGTTTAGTTGCAGTAAGCTAAAACCTGTGCACTGCAAGTGAGAATTAAGATTGTGGAGACTCTCCTTGTGTCTATCATTCCATCTCTGACCAAGGAGTTTACTGCCACACCCGTTGGTAACCCTTTAGGGTTTTGCTGTTGCCCTTAGCAACAGCATTTCGGGTTCTTTACGTATTAAAACACAACATCTTGCTTTTTCTATCTGAGCAGTTCTAATACAAGGGAGATACCCAGTTCCTTAGCCTCTGGGCTTCTCTGTTCACTTTGTGTGTATTTTGTTACCCTATCACCTTCTGTGTACGTTATGTCATATTCCCCAGTTTGTCTGTGAGTCCATTTGTTTTGCATAACAGTTCAAACACCAGTACATTCCTGCAGACACTGGAGTGCATAACAGTTCTGACACCAGTACTTTCTTGCAGGCACTGGTGTGCATAACATATTCAGCAGCCCAATACTCCTGTTGAAATTTTGTGGGAATATGGAGCATACCCCTCAAAATACGTTGCAACAGGTGGTCGATCAGGTGCAGGTCCTGACTCGACAATTTAATGATTTGTCCATTAAAATGCACACCTCCCAGGCTGCTGGCGGAGCTCCCGCAGCAGCAGCACCTGCAGGGGTTAAGGAGCCGAAAGTTAATCTCCCGGATCGTTTTTCTGGAGATCGCTCGCAGTTCTTTTGTTTCAAGGAGAGCTGCAAGCTATACTTCCGGCTTAGGCCTCAGTCTTCTGGGTCGGAGATTCAGCGTGTGGGCATAGTGATTTCCTTGCTACAAGGGGACCCACAGGTCTGGGCATATGGGTTGCAGCCTGACTGTCCGTCGCTTAAAAGTGTTGATGCTTTTTTTACGGCACTGGGCATGTTGTATGATGACCCTGACAAGACGGCTTCAGCCGAGGCTCAGATTTCGATCCTTAAGCAAGGGCGAAGGCCAGTTGAGGTTTACTGTACGGAGTTTCGGAGGTTGGCCCATGATACCCAGTGGAATGACCCAGCCCTGAGACACCAGTACCGAAGAGGTCTTTCTAACCAGATAAAGGACCAACTGGTACAATATCCCTTGCCTGATAGCTTGGATCAGCTCATGCAGTTATCCATCCGGGTGGATAGACAGCTGAGAGAGCATAGGCTTGAAAGGGAGACTGAGATTTCCTTCCTTCCCAAGGGAACCTCAGACTCTGAGGAATTTTCTGAGGAGCCTATGCAGATTGGGGCTACCCGCCTCTCCTCGCGTGAGAAGACGCGGAGGAGACAGCAGGGGTTGTGTTTGTACTGTGGGAATAAAGGTCATGTGGTTGTATCATGCCCAGAAAAGCCGGAAAACTTCAGGGCCTGAGGGTGATGGGAAATATCCTGTCAGGCCAGAAGTCAGAATTTCCCAAGAAGACTTTTATCATTCCGGTGACCTTGAAGATCCTCGGTCAAACTGTCAAGACTGAGGCCTTTGTGGACAGTGGGGCCGACGGGGTTTTTATGGACCACCAATTCGCCCTGAAACACTCTGTTCCCATAGTACCCTTGGCATCGGAAATTGAGATTTGTGGGTTAAACGGGGAACCATTATCCCAAGGTAAAATTACCTCTTGCACTAGCCAGATTTCTTTGTTTATTGGAGCCACACACACTGAAAAATTGTCCTTTTATGTGACTGTCTGTACTTTTGCCCCATTGGTGTTGGGGTTACCCTGGTTAAGGGCCCACAATCCTCAATTTGACTGGGTCTCTGGGGAGATTCTTAGTTGGGGTACTGATTGTTTCAGGAGTTGCTTGAGCCTTCCAGTCAGGCTCTCGCAGCTAAGTTTGCCAGGATTGCCAGGGTGTTATGCAGATTTTGCGGACGTGTTCTCCAAAAAAGTTGCAGAGGTACTACCTCCCCATCGCCCCTATGACTGTGCCATTGATTTGTTGCCAAATGCTAAGCTTCCCAAGAGCAGGTTGTACTCCCTGTCACGTCCTGAGACTCAGGCTATGGCAGAGTACATTCAGGAGAACTTGGCTAAGGGATTTATCAGACCTTCACAGTCTCCAGTTGGGTCGGGGTTCTTCTTCGTGGGTAAAAAGGACGGTTCGTTGCGACCCTGCATCGACTTCAGGGAATTGAACCGTATCACGATTAAAAACTCATACCCACTGCCTCTCATTTCGGTCTTGTTTGACCAGCTTCGTACTGCCACCATTTTTTCTAAGATTGACATACGCGGTGCGTACAATCTAATCCGAATAAGAGAGGGGGATGAATGGAAGACTGCCTTTAATACCCACTCAGGGCATTATGAATATTTGGTGATGCCTTTTGGGCACTGTAATGCCCCGGCAGTCTTCCAGGATTTCATGAATGATGTGCTCAGGGAATATTTGGATAGATTCTTAGTTGTATACTTAGATGACATCCTAATCTTCTCCCATTCCCTGGAGGAACATCGGAAGCATGTACGCTTAGTCCTCCAGAAACTTAGAGACCACCGGCTTGGGGCGAAGCTGGAGAAGTGCGAATTTGAAGTTCAGCAAATCGCATTTCTAGGATATATTATCTCCCCAGAAGGTTTCCAAATGGAGGGTTCCAAGGTACAGGCAGTCCTGGATTGGGTGCAGCCCACTAGTTTGAAGGCGCTTCAGCGTTTCCTGGGCTTTGCGAATTTTTATAGACGATTTATCGCTGGATTTTCGTCTATAGTGGCGCCCTTGGTGGCACTCACTAAGAAAGGGGCGGATGTTGCTCACTGGTCTTGTGAGGCTAAAGCGGCTTTTGCCCGTCTCAAAAGGGCATTTGTTTCGGCCAAGGTGCTGCGACACCCAGATCCAGAGCGTCCTTTTGTGGTGGAGGTGGATGCCTCTGAGATGGGTATTGGGGCAGTGCTTTCTCAGATGGGAGTGTCTGATAATCGCCTTCATCCCTGTGCTTACTTTTCCCGTAAATTTTCGCCTGCCGAGATGAATTATGACGTGGGTAACCGGGAATTGTTGGCTATTAAGGATGCACTCGAGGAGTGGAGACACTGGCTTGAGGGGGCTAAGTTTGTGGTCTCAATTCTCACTGACCATAAGAATCTGGCATATTTAGAGTCAGCGAAGCGTCTCAATGCCAGGCAGGCACGATGGGCTTTGTTTTTTGCTCGCTTTAATTTTTTGATAACATATCGCCCTGGGTCAAAAAACATCAAGGCTGATGCACTCTCGCGGAGTTTTGCTCCAATCCAGGAGACCACCGAGGAGCCGTTGCCCATTGTTTCCCCATCATGTATTAAAGTGGGCATTACCCAGGACCTCTTATCATTAGTCCTTAGAGCACAGGAGCAGGCTCCTCCAGACCTTCCGGTAGGTCTTTTGTTTGTGCCTCCTAGGTTAAGACAGCGAGTGTTCCTGGAATTCCATGCCAAGAAGTCGGCAGGTCACCCGGGTATTGCCAGAACTCGGGAGTTGCTATCTAGGGCGGTGTGGTGGCCCTCGGTGGCTAAGGATGTGGATCAGTGGGTTCGGGCATGTGACATCTGTGCCCAAAATAAGACTCCTAGAGGGCTTCCTGTTGGCCCATTACATCCACTCTCTATTCCATCTAAGCCATGGACCCACATTTCAATGGATTTTGTGGTGGACTTGCCCAAATCCTCGGGGATGACAGCCATCTGGGTTGTCGTTGACAGGTTTTCGAAGATGGCGCACTTCGTTCCACTGGTTGGGCTGCCATCAGCCAGACGCCTGTCTGAATTATTTATGCTGCATGTTGTGCGTCTCCACGGGTTGCCACTTGATGTGGTCTCTGACCGCGGATCCCAGTTTGTGGCCAAATTCTGGAGGGCATTTTGTTCCGATCTCCAGATTTCTGTCAGCTTGTCGTCAGGCTACCATCCGCAGTCTAATGGGCAGACTGAAAGGGTGAACCAGTCCTTGGAGCAGTTCCTCAGGTGTTATGTCTCCAAGTGTCAGACTGACTGGGTTGCTTATCTGTCCATGGTGGAGTTTGCCTATAACAACGCGGCTCACTCTGCTACAGGGATCTCTCCCTTCCTTTGTGTGTATGGGCATCATCCTAAGGCCAATTCTTTTGACCCCCTGGACTCCACGCCTGGTGGTTCCTCTGTGGTTTCGGTCCTTAGAGGTATTTGGCGGAAAGTGAAGAAAGCCCTTGTGTCTGTGTCATTAGTGACCAAAAGGGTTTTTGATAAGCGGAAAAGACCCTGCAGCTTCAAATTAGGAGACTTCGTCTGGTTGTCTACCAAGAATTTGAAGTTGAGACAGCCATCTCATAAGTTAGGCCCCCGGTTCATCGGCCCTTATAAGATCACCAGGGTTATCAATCCGGTGGCATTTCAGTTAGATCTGCCCCGTTCTTTGGGTATCAATAAAACATTTCATTGTTCCCTTTTAAAACGGGCGATTAGTAATCCTTCTTCCAGTGGAAGACCTTCCCCTCTTCTGATACGTGGCCAGAGGGAGTTTGTTGTTGAAAGGATTCTTGACTCCAAGGTGGTTCGGGGTCGGCTGTCATTTTTGGTGCACTGGAAGGGGTATGGCATGGAGGAGCGGTCGTGGGTGCGCAGTTGTGATCTTCATGCCCCCAGACTGATACGCTCTTTCTTCTCGCAGTTCCCCGATAAACCCGGTGGTAGGGGTTCTTTGACCCCTCGTCAGAGGGGGGGTACTGTTAGGGTCTCCTGCCCTGTGCTGCCACGTCATCATGGCAACCGGGAGACAAGTGCTAGTGGAGTAACCTGAGCGCAGCTGATACTCCGGTTCGGGTCTTTTGCTGTGCAGTGGTTATAGGCTCTGTGCACGGCAGGGGATCCGGTGCTGGTTTTTGTGCTCACAGTCTGTGAGGTCTGAGTGGGGCGTGGACAGCACCTGCTTTATAAGGCCTCTTTTCAGAGTAAGCAGATGCTGCTGAATCTTTGTTGGTTAGTCAGTTCATGAAAGTTAGCCAGTACTGTGTAGCTTTGTATTTGTTTGTTGCTTACTGCAAATAGGCCTGGGGATTTGGTATTACACTCTGCCAATCCAGACCTAGCAGTAAGACTGGAGTCAGTCGTTTAGCTTGCTGGGGTTCTGTTACTACTCTGTGAATTTAGCAAGTTTGCGGCTGCATTCTAAGACTTGCCTGTCTAATCCTGTCTCACTGTGCTAGGTGTCAGGGGTCAGTTTAGTTGCAGTAAGCTAAAACCTGTGCACTGCAAGTGAGAATTAAGATTGTGGAGACTCTCCTTGTGTCTATCATTCCATCTCTGACCAAGGAGTTTACTGCCACACCCGTTGGTAACCCTTTAGGGTTTTGCTGTTGCCCTTAGCAACAGCATTTCGGGTTCTTTACGTATTAAAACACAACATCTTGCTTTTTCTATCTGAGCAGTTCTAATACAAGGGAGATACCCAGTTCCTTAGCCTCTGGGCTTCTCTGTTCACTTTGTGTGTATTTTGTTACCCTATCACCTTCTGTGTACGTTATGTCATATTCCCCAGTTTGTCTGTGAGTCCATTTGTTTTGCATAACAGTTCAAACACCAGTACATTCCTGCAGACACTGGAGTGCATAACAGTTCTGACACCAGTACTTTCTTGCAGGCACTGGTGTGCATAACATGTCCCATCGTATAAGATCACCCCAGACCTGGGTATTAGAATCATAACAGTTGTGTCCTTTTATTGTGTCCTGTGTTTGAGAATGAGACAATGGGGCCTGTGACAGCCTACTTCTGGTTTCAGTTACCGGAAGTGACTAGATCATGTGATCAGAGATTTACTCTATCTTATTCTGTAGACCAGCAGGGTCTGCGGTTAGCAGTTTTTACTTGAAAATGTCCTGTATTAGAGATCACAGTGATTATCAGTCCCATTTTCTGTGGGTATTTTCCGGAAATGGAGAGGGATACCAGAAGTTCTCCGGCAGCCATTTTGATGAAGATTCATGTCCTCATTTTAGGCAGTTTGCTATCACCATCTTTCTGAAGACAGGTGTCAGGTTGAAAGGCAGTAGTAGTTTGGCACCCATCTTGTGGTTGGTATGTGTCATCATGTTATGGAGTCCAAAAAGTCCTTTTTCATAGTATACAAATGGAAATGTGGATGCTATCTTATGCATAGTATATGTCCTCATATTATGAAGTCCATTTTTTTTATGGCTATCACTTTAAAGTTTGTATAGTGGACATTTTCTTAGTCTTGACAAAGAAAGGATCTTGGTCTGTAATTTTTTTTGAGTTCATTTTTGTTTTGAATGATGATTCCAATACTCCATTGCATCCAGTTTGCGAGCCATATGGAAAACAGAGAGAAATTATCATAATTTAATGTCACACAATTAGGTTATTATTTTAAGGTTGTCTGAAGTAAAGTTGAAAAATGTGTAGCATTAAATGGAGATATGTTCTGTATGTTGCTTATTACAGGAACCATTTAATTTTGAAGTCTCAATTGATTCCAGAAAGTTCTAAAGTTTGCATTCAGTATATGATTTTAATTTCTGTGTTTGCCAAGTTTTTCTCTGTATCTTTATTTTGCTATGTCGGCTTAATAGTTGGTAAGCCCATGAAGTGTTTAATCTGGTCAGTGGAACATTGGTGGTGATTTTGGAAATGTTCCAACAGATTGTGAGTAGTGAGACCATTTCTAAAATTTCTCAGCTGTTCCCCTAATCGTATTTTAAGAGACCTTGATGTCCTACCTGTAGTATGTAGGTTTTGTTACACATGCATGTAATTGTGAATATGACATTTGTGATATGGCATGTGATAAAGTCCTTTATTTTCTATTCAGTGCCATTTATTTGAGCCTTAATTTATTTGGTAGCACTGTCTTTTAGATGTCTATAACCCAGACAGTCACCACATCTGTGAAATCCTTTGGTTCTGATTGGATTCAATAGTTTGGTTGAAAAATGTCAAGTTGGCCAACTTTTTGTAGGTAAAAGTGGGGTGCTTGGGAATGATGTCTAAGAATAGGATTTTCACACAGTATGTGCCAATGTTTCTTGATGGTGGCTTCTACATGTATGTGTCCTGAGTCATATTCAGTTATAGAAGACCATTGATGCTTTAAAATTGATGGCTTTATTGTTTTTTGGTTTGTATGTCAACAAACTGGGTCTTTCCAAATTGAAAGATGTGGTGGCCGCTGTACTCAGATCTGTTTTTTTGTAACTTTTTTTTAAACTTGGTCTTCAGTTCTTTCATTTGTTCCAAGCAAACTGTGTCTTCACTACAATTTCAATTGATTCTGACAAATTGATTTTTGGGGATTCCATCTAGCCAGTTATGGTTGTGTTCGCTGTTGATGGGGATGTAATTTTGAGTATCCGTGGGTTTAAAATGGGTCCTGGCTTGGATTATATTGTTTGTTATGTAGCTAGCTAGGAAGTGGATTTCTTCTTTATTGCAAGTGAGGGTGAGTATGATATTTTTGTTGTTCTGATTTAAACCGTCATAGAAAGTTTGGAGGGATACGGCTGTTCCTCTCCAAATAAAGATGATGTCATTAATACAGATGGACCTGACACATCTAGCATGGCTCCATCGCAGACGTGTGCTCGAGGCGGGACTAGGTGATACGGTGCCTAGCCCCGCTACGGAAGTGCACAGAGATGCTCCCATTGTAGTGAATAGGGGCCCTCATTCCGAGTTGTTCGCTCGGTATTTTTCATCGCATCGCAGTGAAATTCCGCTTAGTGCGCATGCGCAATGTTCGCACTGCGACTGCGCCAAGTATCTTTGCTATGAAGATAGTATTTTTACTCACGGCTTTTTCATCGCTCCGGCGATCGTAATGTATTGACAGGAAATGGGTGTTACTGGGCGGAAACACGGCGTTTTATGGGCGTGTGGATGAAAACGCTACCGTTTCCGGAAAAAACGCAGGAGTGGCCGGAGAAACGGGGGAGTGGTTGGGCGAACGCTGGGTGTGTTTGTGACGTCAAACCAGGAACGACAAGCACTGAACTGATCGCAGATGCAGAGTAAGTGTGGAGCTACTCTAAAACTGCTAAGTAGTTTGTAATCGCAATATTGCGAATACATCGGTCGCAATTTTAAGATGCTAAGATACACTCCCAGTAGGCGGCGGCTTAGCGTGTGTAACTCTGCTAAATTCGCATTGCGACCGATCAACTCGGAATGAGGGCCAGGGTGTGCGCTCCATCTGTATATCTGTTCCATTTTATGATGTCATTTTTCCAGACTTCTTTACAATGGATTTCATTCAATTCCCAGTAAGACATGAATACATTTGCATAACTTGGTGCAAAGTGCATTTCCGTTGCAGCCCCCTGTCTGCCGGTAAAAGTCCCAGTCAAAAAAGAAAATGTTATTTCTCAGGATGAAGATGATGGATTCTTTTATGAAATCCTTGAATTCTGCGGTGTATTCTGATTGCTGTAAGAACCATGAAATGGCTTCCTCTCCTTGTTGATGTTCTATGATGGTATATAGAGGGGTTATATCTGCAGTGACTAGGAACATGTCTTCATACCATGTGATGTCTTTTAGTTTGGTAATTGTGTCCCCTTGTATCTTTGAGGTATGATGGTGTTTCAGTCACTAATGTTTGTAATAGGTGATCTGTGATGGTGGAGAGGTTAGGCGTTTGGCTCTCAGTTCCTGCTATGATGGGCCTTCCAGGGGGTGCAGTGATGTTCTTGTGTACTTTTGGTAGTGTATATATGGTAGGGGTTGTAGGGTCTTCTATGTTGATGTATCCATGTTCATCTTCTGAAACCACACCTGCTTCCACATGAGAGCTGATGAGTTTTTGAAAGTTTGATTGTGATTGAGGGGTTACTTTTTAGTTTCTGATTTGTGTCATTGTCCAATAATTGAGAATTTCATTTCTGTAATCTTGTTTAATCAGTATGGTGATGCCTCCACCTTTATCACATTTAGATATAATTGGTTTTAGAAACCTTTTATTATTGAAATGTGAGAATAGCTGGATTCACCGGCTTGAAGTTCTAAGCCTCTAAGATCTCAATGAAACTATTTCATGTCCAGATTTTTGGTTATATAATCTATATATATATATATATATATATATATATATATATATATATCATATAGCTGTGAGGTGGACCTTGAGACAACACGCCAGGGTCTGATCGGATAATATCTCCTGATCTCATCCGAATTGCCAGTTTGTGAAATCTAAAATAGAAGTTTCTGGAAATACATAGATGAACTATTGATGTACTTCAGCCAACACCCATAATTTGATGGTTTGTTAAGTTTCCACAGGAATACACTCTCAGTGAATTCATGCTCTGTTTGTATTCCCTTTGGTGAACCCATTCTTTGATTTGCACCCCTGATGAAGTCCTAAGGGACGAAACGCGTTGGGTTTCGACGATTGTGCATTTTTCCGTAAAAACAGTGAACAGATCATTCATACTTTCTCATGCTGAGGAATAAGTATTTCATCTAATGATTGAAAACATCATGTACAACAGACAATCAGAAATGAATGTATTGCTCATATGACATGTGTGATCTTGTGATTCATGTTATAAAAGTATACATGTTTTTTAATAAATGATTTTATAATTATATAAGTATATCTGTGGTGGTAAAGCTCCCTAACAGAACTTTTGTTTTTGTCCATATATATATATATATATATATATATATATATATATATTTATTTTGTGACATGAACACTGGGATAGTGTTTGAGGGCAGGTATGTTTGTCCCAGGTTCTTGTCTTACATGATTTAGAAAATGGAAACTTCTAGGAAAAATGCTTTTGTTTTGTCAGAACCTTTTCAGTTTGCTGTAAAAGCTGGGTAAAGGCTCTGAGAGAGAGATAAGGCGAGTTCTAGACATTGGGCCCAGTTCGGGTCTTTGGCCTCACAGAGGGCTAATCAGGGTTTCAGCTGTGTAAGAGTGTTATAGGGCTGCTAGCCTGATTAGTATGGGAGACTGCCTGGGAAGACTAGAGGGATCTGTGTGAGAGAAACACGCTTCCTGATACAAGTGAGCTATACAGTATTTACTGGAGAACTCTTTTGGTGTTTGTTTTATTTTCTGTTTCAATAAAACTGGCCGGGGCCAGTTGTACCAGAAACTGGACTTGTGTTGTTCCTCAGCTGCTGCGTGCTGCCATATTCCCCAGGAAGAGGCGCCTTGCACCTCTACAGTGTTACAACTTGGTGGAGAATGCGAGCATGCCGTTCTGCGCATAAGTGAAAGCAGCAGCAGCTTTGTGAGGCCTGCAGAAAATGGTGGTTTATGCAGATACAGCCCAGTGTGAAGTTACTGAGACTCACCCCTGAGGGTTTGATATATGTCCTGGGTGAAAGCAGCTACAAAGACGCCTGAAAAATCTGTCAACATGGAGGATCTACTTAAAGCCTTGCTGCAAGCTACAGCAGCTCAGCAGGAGGCCAACAGACAGCAGCAGGTGGCAATGGAGGAAAATTGGAGACAGCAGCTGGTGGCAATGGAGGAAAATAGGAGACAGCAGCAGGTGGCTATTGACGAACTTTACAGGCAACAGCGTCAGGACAGGGAGGCTTTAACAGAAGTGGTGCAGAGCCTTGCAGCCCGGATTGGAGATGTGGCCGTCAGTGCTCCGACCAGCTCTAGTTCTATATGGGCCAGTCACTTCCTGCAGAAAATGACAGAGGCTGATGATGTGGAGGCCTACCTGACCACGTTTGAAAGGACTGCCGAGCGTGAGAACTGGCCGAAAGCGCAGTGGGCCAGTCTGCTGGCACCTTTTTTGTCAGGTGAGCCCCAAAAAGCGTACTTTGATTTAAGCCCTGCTGAGGCTCGGGACTATGATAAACTAAAGACTGATATCCTGACCCGCCTGGGAGTCACGCTGTCAGTACGAGCACAACGGGTGCAACGTTGGGTGTACGCCATGGAGAAGCCTCCGCGCTCCCAGATGCACGACCTTATTCAGCTAACAAAAAAATGGCTACAGCCAGAGACATTAACTTGTCCCCAGATGGTTGAAAGAGTCGTCATGGACCGCTACTTGAGATCTTTGCCCATGGTCCTGCGCAAGTGGGTGAGCTATGGAAACCCGGGTACTGCTAACCAATTAGTGGACATGGTAGAGTGGTATTTGGCAGCAGAGGAACTACTGATGACCACCCAGCAACCCATAGATCCTCGACAGCGCCCTTCAGTAAAGACTGGTAAGACTGTTCCGTGGGAAAACGTTGCTGGGCAGTTAAGAGAACGCAAGGCTGGAGAGACTGTAAACACTGGCCCTGGAGACAGGCCAATGGGGCTAGAATGGTCTATGATGCCCAAACGGGTTGATAATCGTGTGGTTAAATGTTTTAGATGTGGTATGCCAGGTCATGTTATTGCCAATTGCCCAGTCATGCAAGAACCCATGCAATGTGATGCTGCCTTTGAATGTCGCAGAATGTCTTTCTTTGCTAGGTTAGCCTGTACTGTGGTACCTTCACCTGAGCTGGAAAAACAAATGTGTGATGTGTTCTTAGAGGGTAACCGGCTAGAGGCCTTGCTAGATTCAGGAAGTTTAGTTACCCTTGTGAAAGCTGGGTTAGTAAACCCCTTAAAGGTCCAGCAAATACCTATGGGGGTAACTTGCATACATGGGGATACCCAATATTATGTCACTGCTGAAGTGAATATAGAAACTTGTTGTGGGTCAGCAATGGTTAAAGTAGGACTGGTCCCCACCTTGGTGCATAAGGCCATAATAGGGAGGGATTTTCCTCATTTTTGGAAACTGTGGGAATCACGTTTATCAACAGATGTGAGAAGTGAAGAGCCAGTTGGTAATACCGGTGATTGTATGGATGTACGTGTGTCTTCGGAACTTTCTGACCCTTTGTCTTTTGCCAGTTTGGCTGGGGAAGTTACAGATGGGGAGTCCAGTGAGGACAGTCTTGCTGGGAACAGTAACATAGTGGTTAGAAATGAAAGCGTGCCTGACCTGGAGGTAAAAAAGGATCTGTTTGCATCTGAACAGTTAAAGGATCCTACCTTGATAAAGGCTAGAGAGAATGTTAAGATTGTTATTGGGGAGCCTGTGATACCAGGTGACAGGGTTACGTATCCCCACATGGCCATCTGTAATGAGCTCTTGTACCACATTGTCAAAAAGGGTGAGGATGTGGTGGAACAGCTGGTAGTACCCCAGCCTTATCGGAGAACGGTACTAGATTTAGCTCATAGTCACGTTACAGCAGGACATTTAGGGGCAGAAAAAAACACTGAAAGAGTTTTACAAAGGTTCTTTTGGCCAGGGGTTTATAAAGAAGTGTCTGAATATTGTTCTTCCTGTCCTGAATGCCAGCATCATGCCCCTAGACCCCATTTCAGGAGCCCACTAGTTCCCATGCCTATTATAGAGGTCCCGTTTGACAGAATAGCCATGGATCTCGTGGGGCCCTTGTTAAAATCCGCTCGGGCCATCAGTATATCCTGGTAATAATGGACTATGCCACTCGATATCCTGAGGCTGTCCCTTTACGCACTATCACAACCAAGGCGATAGCTAGGGAGCTGGTGCAGGTTTTTAGTAGAGTGGGAATACCAAAAGAAATTTTGACTGACCAAGGTACTCCATTTATGTCAAGGGTCATGAAAGAATTGTGCAAATTATTTAAGGTCACTCACCTCAGGGCGTCCATTTACCATCCCCAAACTGATGGGTTGGTGGAAAGGTTTAATAAAACATTAAAAAGTATGTTAAAAAAGGTGGTTGATAAAGATGGGAAAAACTGGGATTGTTTGTTGCCCTACTTGTTAATGGCCGTCAGAGAAGTTCCTCAGTCCTCTACGGGGTTTTCTCCATTTGATTTGTTTTATGGTAGACACCCCAGAGGGCTGTTGGACGTTGCCAAAGAGACGTGGGAAGGACAGCCCATTCCTTATAGAAGTGTTATTGAACATGTAACACAAATGCAGGATAGGATTGCAGCCGTGGTACCTATTGTCAGAGAGCACATGGAACAGGCCCAAAGTGCTCAACAGAGGGTATATAACCGGAGTGCCAAGATACGGGAATTTGCTCCTGGAGATAGAGTTCTTGTTTTGGTACCCACTGTGGAAAGCATGTTCCTAGCTAAATGGCAGGGTCCATTTGAGATTAGGGAAAAAGTGAATGAGGTTAATTACAAAGTATACCAGCCGGGAAAGAGAAAACCCGAACAAATTTATCATGTTAACTTAATCAAACCCTGGAAAGATAGGTTGTTTCTGTCAGTGGAGCCTTGCCCTTCGGTGTCTTCACCTCGGTTGCTTCCCGCAGTGAAGGTTTCAGAGACATTATCAGCTGATCAGAAAAATCAGGTTAAAGAATTTCTCATCCAAAATAGGGAAATATTTTCAGAGCTGCCTGGCCGAACGACCTTAATAAAACATGACATTGTCACAGAACCAGGGGTCAGGGTCCATTTAAAGCCATATAGGATTCCGGAAGCTCAGCGAGAAGCTGTTTCTAAAGAAGTTAAAGCCATGTTAGAACTTGGAGTCATAGAGGAATCTAACAGTGAGTGGTCCAGTCCCATAGTTCTCATCCCGAAGCCCGATGGTAACATACGCTTCTGTAATGACTTTTGTAAGTTAAATGAGGTGTCCAAGTTTGACGCATACCCCATGCCCCGTGTGGATGAGCTTATAGAAAGGCTGGGAACAGCCAGGTTTCTCACCACGTTGGACCTGACCAAAGGTTACTGGCAAATACCTTGATCTGATGGCGCAAAAGAAAAAACAGCCTTTTCGGTTCCGGAGGGGCTGTACCAGTATAAGATGTTACCCTTTGGGTTGCATGGGGCTCCAGCAACCTTTCAACGGGCGATGGATAAAATTTTGAGGCCCCATAGAAAATATGCAGCTGCCTATTTGGATGATGTAGTAATTCACAGTACAGACTGGGGGTCCCATTTGGTTAAAGTACAAGCAGTACTGGACTCAATCAGAGAGGCAGGGTTAACTGCTAACCCAAAGAAGTGCTGCCTCGCAATGGAGGAGGTCAAATACTTGGGCTTCACCATAGGCAGAGGTCTGATTAGGCCCCAATTGAATAAAATTGATGCTATTCAAAACTGGCCTCGTCCAGTGAATAAAAAACAGGTAAGGGCTTTTTTGGGAATAACTGGGTACTATAGACGGTTTATTCCCAATTTTGCGACCACGGCTGTGCCGTTGTCAGACCTTACCAAAGGGAAGCAGTCAAATATGGTGAAATGGAACCCTGATGCAGAAAAAGCGTTCCAAGTGTTAAAAGTGGCTTTGTGTTCACAACCGGTATTGATAACACCAGATTTTTCAAAAGAATTTGTGGTACAGACAGATGCCTCAGAGGTAGGGATAGGCGCTGTGCTGTCCCAAACCAGAGATGGGGACGAACACCCTATCATTTATTTGAGTAGGAAACTCAATGAGCATGAAAAAAGGTATGCCATTGTGGAAAAGGAGGCTTTGGCCATTAAGTGGGCACTAGATACCTTGAGATATTACCTCTTGGGTAGACAATTCAGACTAGTGACAGACCATGCCCCTTTAAAATGGATGTATGTAAATAGAGGCAAGAATGCTCGTGTAACTAGATGGTTTCTAGCATTGCAGGACTTTAAGTTTACTGTCGAACATAGACCGGGAACACAATTGGCCAACGCAGATGCATTGTCTCGCATCTTCTGTTTGGGGGCTACAAGTGTTCCGGCCCCTAGGTCGAAACAGGGGAGGGGGATATGTGACAAGAACACTGGGATAGTGTTTGAGGGCAGGTATGTTTGTCCCAGGTTCTTGTCTTACATGTTTCAGAAAATGGAAACTTCTAGGAAAAATGCTTTTGTTTTGTCAGAACCTTTTCAGTTTGCTGTAAAAGCTGGGTAAAGGCTCTGAGAGAGAGATAAGGCGAGTTCTAGACATTGGGCCCAGTTCGGGTCTTTGGCCTCACAGAGGGCTAATCAGGGTTTCAGCTGTGTAAGAGTGTTATAGGGCTGCTAGCCTGATTAGTATGGGAAACTGCCTGGGAAGACTGCAGGGGCTGTGTGAGAGAAACACGCTTTCTGATACAAGTGAGCTATACAGTATTTACTGGAGAACTCTGTGTTTTTTGTTTAGTGATAGTTAGGAACATCTTGTGTTTAGTTAGTGCCGGACAGGCAAGGTATTTTCTTTTGGTGTTTGTTTTATTTTCTGTTTCAATAAAACTGGCCAGGGCCAGTTGTACCAGAAACTGGACTTGTGTTGTTCCTCAGCTGCTGCGTGCTGCCATATTCCCCAGGAAGAGGCGCCTTGCACCCCTACAGTGTTACAACTTATATATATATATATATATATATATATATATGTGTGTGTGTGTAATATGATCTTTAGCCCTCATTCCGAGTTGTTCGCTCGCAAGCTGCTTTTAGCAGCTTTGCACACGCTAAGCCGCCGCCTACTGGGAGTGAATCTTAGCTTATCAAAATTGCGAACGAAAGATTCTCAAAATTGCGAATAGACACTTCTTAGCAGTTTCTGAGTAGCTCCACACTTACTCGGCATCTGCGATCAGTTCAGTCAGTTTCGTTCCTGGTTTGACGTCACAAACACACCCAGCGTTCACCCAGACACTCCTCCGTTTCTCCAGTCACTCCCGCGTTTTTTCCAGGAACGGCAGCGTTTTTTCGCACACACCCATAAAATGGCCTGTTTCCACCCAGAAACACCCACTTCCTGTCAATCACATTACGATCACCAGAACGAAGAAAAAACCTCGTAATGCCGTGAGTAAAATACCTAACTGCTTAGCAAATTTACTTGGCGCAGTCGCACTGCGGACATTGCGCATGCGCATTAGCGATTAATCGCTCCGTTGCGAAAGAAACATAACGAGCGAACAACTCGGAATGACCACCTTTATCTGTTGGTTTACTTGTACTGGTTTATTGCTAATTATGTGCAATATGAAACTAGGTTTTACATATTTTCAAAAACCATATTTCTGGCACGTTATGTTTTTGATATTGCATGCTCTGTACAATCCCTACTAGTATCTTGTATGTTGCTAAACTGTGTTTGATAAAATTTAACTTTTATTGGTATGTATTAATAGATTTTTAAATCATGGGTGAAATAATTAAAATATAGGGTGATAGAAAAGACAGAATGTGTGATTAAAAACTTTACGATCTCCGGCTGTGATCCTAATTATTGTGACCCTTTATGCTACCTGTTTCTGCGATATTGCATGTGTTCTCTATCTGCTACAATTGCATCACTTTAATAGTCTGCCTCTTAATATTGCAAAATGTTGCAAATGTCCTTAGATGTTTCCAATAAAGAGTTTGTGTTTCCTATGGGCTGTGTTTGCAGACCAGACTGCTGTGTAGTTTGTTATCAGGGATAAATGAACACTGTGATATCTTTATAGGCAAATCCCTATGGGGCTTGAATTTTTGGAGCTTGCGTATTAATTAATATCCCTTTTAAACCGATGAAGTTTAGTAATCAGAATCCTATAATAGACATTCATGTACCAAAACACCTCCTTTTATTTTATTGTTTGTAGGAGCAATAGTTTTCTCTCCCCAGTGGCAGTATACATATTTATTACAGTATATTTTATATAGTACCTTATGTGACATGTATATCCTAATAGGTATACAATATGCTATAATGACTACCGCTGACAACAAGGGACACTAAGTGTTGAGTGTGTTTGAATATATGATGTTTATCCTGACTTTTTATATAGGAGCCGATTGGTATATACAGTATAACTATTATCTTTCTGTGTATCTCTCTCTTGTATACCTTGTTTGTTTTAATGTATGCATTTGTTACTATCCTGCTGTCTCCATGGTGACGGGATTACACTGACGCGCTGCATGGATGTTGCAGTGATGTCACTAAGACACGATGGCAACAGGAGCTCCGGTATGCTTCTGGTGTGGCGCGGCGTCAGATGCTGGCGCCATCTCAGACGCTCATTTCACTGGGTGGTGTGTACTTGTAAAAATACAAATTAGCATCTTACAGTATCTTTATAACTGAAACAATTCCTGTGATTGCCGCACATAAGATTGTTTTATAAATATATATATATATATATATATATATATATATGGGATGTAGTTATGTATGTGACCGGCGTAGCTACAGTAGGTGCAGGCAGTGCAGCTGCTATGGGGCCCAGAGCTGAGAGGGGCCACCTTCCCTGTCACATGTTACATGTGTTATATACAGGGGTGTAGCTAGCATATGTGCAGGGAGTGCAGCTGCTATGGGGCCAGAGCTGAGAGGGACCACCTTCCCTGTCACAGTTACATGTGTTATATACAGGGTGTAGTTACCATAGGTGCAGGGAGTGCAGCTGCTATGGGGCCAGAGCTGAGAGGAGCCACCTTCCCTGTCACAGTTACATGTGTTATATACAAGGTGTAGCTACCATAGGTGCAGGGAGTGCAGCTGCTATGGGGCCCAGAGCTGAGAGGGGCCACCTTCCCTGTCACCGTTATATGTGTTATATACAGGGTGTAGTTACCATAGGTGCAGGGAGTACAGCTGCTATGGAGCCAGAGCTGAGAGGGGCCACCTTCCCTGTCATAGTTACATGTATTATATACAGGGGTGTAGCTACCATAGGTGCAGGGAGTGCAGGTGCTATGGGGCCCAGAGCTGAGAGGGGCCACCTTCCCTGTCACAGTTACATGTGTTATATACAGGGTGTAGCTACCATAGGTGCAGGGAGTGCAGCTGCTATGGGACCAGAGCTGAGAGGGGCCACCTTCCCTGTCACAGTTACATGTGTTATATACAGGGTGTAGCTACTATAGGTGCAGGGAGTGCAGCTGCTATGGGGCCACCTTCCCTGTCACAGTTACATGTGTTATATACAGGGTGTAGCTACTATAGGTGCAGGGAGTGCAGCTGCTATGGGGCCAGAGCTGAGAGGGGCCACCTTCCCTGTCACAGTTACATGTGTTATATACAGGGTGTAGCTACCATAGGTGCAGGGAGTGCAGCTGCTATGGGGCCCAGAGCTGAGAGGGCCACCTTCACTGTCATAGTTACATGTGTTATATACAGGGTGTAGCTACCATAGGTGGTGCAGGGAGTGCAGCTGCTATGGGGCCAGAGCTGAGAGGGGCCACCTTCCCTGTCACAGTTACATGTGTTATATATACAGGGTGTAGCTACCATAGGTGCAGGGAGTGCAGCTGCTATGGGGCCAGAGCAGAGAGGGGCCACCTTCCCTGTCACAGTTACATGTGTTATATACAGGGTGTAGCTACTATAGGTGCAGGGAGTGCAGCTGCTATGGGGCCAGAGCTGAGAGGGGCCACCTTCCCTGTCACAGTTACATGTGTTATATACAGGGTGTAGTTACCATAGGTGCAGGGAGTACAGCTACTATGGAGCCAGAGCTGAGAGGGGCCACCTTCCCTGTCACAGTTACATGTGTTATATACAGGGTGTAGCTACCATAGGTGCAGGGAGTGCAGCTGCTATGGGGCCAGAGCTGAGAGGGGTCACCTTCCCTGTCACAGTTACATGTGTTATATACAGGGGTGTAGTTACCATAGGTGCAGGGAGTACAGCTGCTATGGGACCAGAGCTGAGAGGGGCCACCTTCCCTGTCACAGTTACATGTGTTATATACAGGGGTGTAGCTACCATAGGTGCAGGGAGTGCAGCTACTATGGAGCCAAAGCTGAGAGGGGCCACATTCCCTGTCACAGTTACATGTGTTATATACAGGGTGTAGCTACCATAGGTGCAGGGAGTGCAGCTGCTATGGGGCCCAGAGCTGAGAGGGCCACCTTCACTGTCATAGTTACATGTGTTATATACAGGGTGTAGCTACCATAGGTGGTGCAGGGAGTGCAGCTGCTATGGGGCCAGAGCTGAGAGGGGCCACCTTCCCTGTCACAGTTACATGTGTTATATACAGGGTGTAGCTACCATAGGTGCAGGGAGTGCAGCTGCTATGGGGCCAGAGCTGAGAGGGGCCACCTTCCCTGTCACAGTTACATGTGTTATATACAGGGTGTAGCTACCATAGGTGCAGGGAGTGCAGTTACTATGGAGCCAGAGCTGAGAGGGGCCACCTTCCCTGTCACAGTTACATGTGTTATATACAGGGTGTAGCCACCATAGGTGCAGGGAGTGCAGCTGCTATGGGACCAGAGCTGAGAGGGCCACCTTCCCTGTCACAGTTACATGTGTTATATACAGGGTGTAGCTACCATAGGTGCAGGGAGTGCAGCTGCTATGTGGCCCAGAGCTGAGAGGGCCACCTTCCCTGTCACAGTTACATGTGTTATATACAGGGTGTAGCTACCATAGGTGCAGGGAGTGCAGCTGCTATGGGACCAGAGCTGAGAGGGCCACCTTCCCTGTCACAGTTACATGTGTTATATACAGGGTGTAGCTACCATAGGTGCAGGGAGTACAGCTGCTATGGGACCAGAGCTGAGAGGGGCCACCTTCCCTGTCACAGTTACATGTGTTATATACAGGGTGTAACTACTATAGGTGCAGGGAGTGCAGCTGCTATGGGGCCAGAGCTGAGAGGGGCCACCTTCCATGTCACAGTTACATGTGTTATATACAGGGTGTAGTTACCATAGGTGCAGGGAGTACAGCTACTATGGAGCCAGAGCTGAGAGGGGCCACCTTCCCTGTCATAGTTACATGTGTTATATACAGGGTGTAGCTACCATAGGTGCAGGGAGTACAGCTGCTATGGGGCCAGAACTGAGAGGGGCCACCTTCCCTGTCACAGTTACATGTGTTATATACAGGGTGTAGCTACTATAGGTGCAGGGAGTGCAGCTGCTATGGGGCACAGAGCTGAGAGGAGCCACCTTCCCTGTCACAGTTACATGTGTTATATACAGGGTGTAGCTACCATAGGTGCTGGGAGTACAGCTGCTATGGGGCCAGAACTGAGAGGGGCCACCTTCCCTGTCACAGTTACATGTATTATATACAGGGTGTAGCTACCATAGGTGCAGGGAGTGCAGCTGCTATGGGGCCCAGAGCTGAGAGGGGCCACCTTCCCTGTCACAGTTACATGTGTTATATACAGGGTGTAGCTACCATAGGTGCAGGGAGTGCAGCTGCTATGGGGCCAGAGCTGAGAGGGGCCACCTTCCCAGTCACAGTTACATGTGTTATATACAGGGTGTAGCTACCATAGGTGCAGGGAGTGCAGCTGCTATGGGGCCCAGAGCTGAGAGGGGCCACCTTCCCTGTCACAGTTACATGTGTTATATACAGGGTGTAGCTACCATAGGTGCAGTGAGTGCAGCTGCTATGGGGCCAGAGCTGAGAGGGCCCACCTTCCCTGTCACAGTTACATGTGTTATATACAGGGTGTAGCTACCATAGGTGCAGGGAGTGCAGCTGCTATGGGGCCAGAGCTGAGAGGGGCCACCTTCCCTGTCACAGTTACATGTGTTATATACAGGGTGTAGCTACCATAGGTGCAGGCAGTGCAGCTGCTATGGGGCCAGAGCGGAGAGGAGCCACCTTCCCTGTCACAGTTACATGTGTTATATACAGGGTGTAGCTACTATAGGTGCAGGGAGTGCAGCTGCTATGGGGCCAGAGCTGAGAGGGGCCACCATCCCTGTCACAGTTACATGTGTTATATATACAGGGTGTAGCTACCATAGGTGCAGGCAGTGCAGCTGCTATGGAGCCAGAGCTGAGAGGGCCCACCTTCCCTGTCACAGTTACATGTGTTATATACAGGATGTAGCTACCATAGGTGCAGGGAGTGCAGCTGCTATGGGGCCAGAGCTGAGAGGGACCACCTTCCCTGTCACAGTTACATGTGTTATATACAGGGTGTAGCTACCATAGGTGCAGGCAGTGCAGCTGCTATGGGGCCAGAGCTGAGAGGAGCCACCTTCCCTGTCACAGTTTCATGTGTTATATACAGGGTGTAGCTACTATAGGTGCAGGGAGTGCAGCTGCTATGGGGCCAGAGCTGAGAGGGGCCACCATCCCTGTCACAGTTACATGTGTTATATATACAGGGTGTAGCTACCATAGGTGCAGGGAGTGCAGCTGCTATGGGGCCAGAGCTGAGAGGGGCCACCTTCCCTGTCACAGTTACATGTGTTATATACAGGGTGTAGCTACTATAGGTGCAGGGAGTGCAGCTGCTATGGGGCCAGAGCTGAGAGGGGCAACCTTCCCTGTCACAGTTACATGTGTTATATACAGGGTGTAGTTACCATAGGTGCAGGGAGTACAGCTACTATGGAGCCAGAGCTGAGAGGGGCCACCTTCCCTGTCATAGTTACATGTGTTATATACAGGGTGTAGTTACCATAGGTGCAGGGAGTACAGCTGCTATGGGACCAGAGCTGAGAGGAGCCACCTTCCCTGTCACAGTTACATGTATTATATACAGGGTGTAGCTACCATAGGTGCAGGGAGTGCAGCTGCTATGGAGCCCAGAGCTGAGAGGGGCCACCTTCCCTATCACAGTTACATGTGTTATATACAGGGGTGTAGCTACCATAGGTGCAGGGAGTGCAGCTACTATGGAGCCAAAGCTGAGAGGGGCCTCATTCCCTGTCACAGTTACATGTGTTATATACAGGGTGTAGCTACCATAGGTGCAGGGAGTGCAGCTGCTATGGGGCCCAGAGCTGAGAGGGCCACCTTCCCTGTCATAGTTACATGTGTTATATACAGGGTGTAGCTACCATAGGTGGTGCAGGGAGTACAGCTGCTATGGGGCCAGAGCTGAGAGGGGCCACCTTCCCTGTCACAGTTACATGTGTTATATACAGGGTGTAGCTACCATAGGTGCAGGGAGTGCAGCTGCTATGGGGCCAGAGCTGAGAGGGGCCACCTTCCCTGTCACAGTTACATGTGTTATATACAGGGTGTAGCTAACATAGGTGCAGGGAGTGCAGCTACTATGGAGCCAGAGCTGAGAGGGGCCACATTCCCTGTCACAGTTACATGTGTTATATACAGGGTGTAGCTACCATAGGTGCAGGGAGTGCAGCTGCTATGGGGCCCAGAGCTGAGAGGGCCACCTTCCCTGACACAGTTACATGTGTTATATACAGGGTGTAGCTACCATAGGTGCAGGGAGTGCAGCTGCTATTGGGCCCAGAGTGGAGAGGGGCCACCTTCCCTGACACAGTTACATGTGTTATATACAGGGTGTAGCTACCATAGGTGCAGGGAGTGCAGCTGCTATGGGGCCAGAGCTGAGAGGGGCCACCTTCCCTGCCACAGTTACATGATTTATATACATTTTCTGCCATTGGGTAGTACGTAGGGGTTCTTACAAACTTTTTCCTAGGGGTCTACAATATATCTAGGTATGCCCCTAGACCTGCTCATTGCAGTGTGGTATAAAATTAACTGGAGGGCATTATAATGTTATATAATATGAAACAGAGTTCTGTAATGAGGCACAATATGAACTGGGAGCACTATATATCATAATGTGAATTGGGGGTACTGTGCGGCATAATGTGAATTGGCGGTACTGTGCGGCATAATGTGAATTGGGGGTACTGTGCGGCATAATGTGAATTGGGGGTACTTTGTGGCATAATGTGAGTTGGGGTACTGTGTGGCATAATGTGAATTGGGGGTACTGTGCGGCATAATGTGAATTGGGGGTACCGTGCGGCATAATGTGAATTGGGGGTACCGTGCGGCATAATGTGAATTGGAGGTACTGTGCTGCATAATGTTAATTGGGGTTACTGTGCGGCATAATGTGAATTGGGGTAATGTGCGGCATAATGTGAATTGGGGGTACTGTGCGGCATAATGTGAATTGGGGGTACTGTGCGGCATAATGTGAATTGGGGGTACTGTGCGGCATAATGTGAATTGGGGGTACTGGGCGGCATAATGTGAATTGGGGGTACTGTGTGGCATAATGTGAGTTGGGGGTACTGAGCGGCATAATTTGAATTGGAGGTACTGTGCGGCATAATGTGAATTGGAGGTACTGTGCGGCATAATTTGAATTGGAGGTACTGTGCGGCATAATGTGAATTGGAGGTACTGTGTGGCATAATGTGAGTTAGGGGTACTATGTGGCATTATGTGAATTGGGGTAATGTGCGGCATAATGTGAATTGGGGGTACTGTGCGGCATAATGTGAATTGGAGGTACTGTGCGGCATAATGTGAATTGGGGGTACTGTGTGGCATAATGTGAATTGGGGTACTGTGCGGCATAATGTGAATTGGGGGTACTGTGCGGCATAATGTGAATTGGGGGTACTGTGCGGCATAATGTGAGTTGGGGGTACTGTGCGGCATAATGTGAATTGGGGGTACTGTGCGGCATAATGTGAATTGGGGGTACTGTGCGGCATAATGTGAATTGGGGGTACTGTGCGGCATAATGTGAGTTGGGGGTACTGTGCGGCATAATGTGAATTGGGGGTACTGTGCGGCATAATGTGAATTGGGGGTACTGTGCGGCATAATGTGAATTGGAGGTACTGTGCGGCATAATGTGAATTGGAGGTACTGTGCGGCATAATGTGAATTGGAGGTACCGTGCGGCATAATGTGAATTGGGGGTACCGTGCGGCATAATGTGAATTTATTGGTACCGTGCGGCATAATGTGAATTGGAGGTACCGTGCGGCATAATGAGAATTGGGGGTAATGTGCGGCATAATGTGAATTGGAGGTACTGTGCGGCATAATGTGAAATGGGGGTACTGTGCAGCATAATGTGAATTGGGGGTACTGTGCGGCATAATGTGAATTGGGGGTACCGTGCGGCATAATGTGAATTGGTGGTACCGTGCGGCATAATGTGAATTGGAGGTACCGTGCGGCATAATGTGAATTGGGGGTACCGTGCGGCATAATGTGAATTGGAGGTACTGTGCGGCATAATGTGAATTGGAGGTACTGTGCGGCATAATGTGAGTTGGGGGGTACTGTGCGGCATAATGTGAATTGGGGGTACTGTGCGGCATAATGTGAATTGGGGTAATGTGCGGCATAATGTGAATTGGGGTACTGTGCGGCATAATGTGAATTGGAGGTACTGTGCGGCATAATGTGAGTTGGGGGTACTATGTGGCATTATGTGAATTGGGGTACTGTGCGGCATAATGTGAATTGGGGGTACTGTGCGGCATAATGTGAATTGGAGGTACTGTGCGGCATAATGTGAATTGGAGGTACTGTGTGGCATAATGTGAGTTGGGGGTACTATGTGGCATTATGTGAATTGGGGTACTATGTGGCATTATGTGAATTGGGGTACTGTGCGGCATAATGTGAATTGGGGGTACTGTGCGGCATAATGTGAATTGGAGGTACTGTGCGGAATAATGTGAATTGGGGTACTGTGCGGCATAATGTGAATTGGAGGTAATGTGCGGCATAATGTGAATTGGGGGTACAGTGCGGCATAATGTGAATTGGGGTACTGTGCTGCATAATGTGAATTGGGGTACTGTGCTGCATAATGTGAATTGGGGTACTGTGCGGCATAATGTGAATTGGAGGTAATGTGCGGCATAATGTGAATTGGGGGTACAGTGCGGCATAATGTGAATTGGGGTACTGTGCTGCATAATGTGAATTGGGGTACTGTGCGGCATAATGTGAATTGGGGGTACTGTGCGGCATAATGTGAATTGGGGTACTGTGCGGCATAATGTGAATTGGGGTACTGTGCGGCATAATGTGTACTGGCACCTCTGAAATGTGACATAGGGGGAACTTAAGCACTACTGCGATTCATGAAAGACCTGGGGCACTACTATGGGGCATAACACTAAATAAGGCTCTGCTATGGGTCAGAACATGAACTAGGGCACTATTACAGGGCATAACAGTAACAGCTGCTGCAGAGAAGCGTCTCTCTAGAAGTATCGGGACCGGGCACTTCAAAATGTTGCTATGGGGCCCACAAAGTTCTTGCTACGCCGCTGCCCATAGCGCTCGCCAATAAGCCCGCAGCATGGTGAGAGCAGCGTGGTGAGCGCAGCTAGCCTACAAGGGGCTTCATTGCCCTGTCACGGTGTCGGTATGGTGACTGGTGGGATCCTAAGTGCTGGTCACACATACCCGACCCATATATATATAGTTATTTAGATATCTAGGTACTTACTTCTTCCAGCACACAGAAAAAGAAGCCTGCATGTCAGCTGCAGCCAACCACATCACTATATATATATATATATATATATATATATATGTGCTGGGAGATTTAGTTCTACCTGCTGCGGCCTCTGGAAGTGGTCACACACATACAGGGGTCACACACGCCCACGTGATTACACAGTCATACACATACAGGGGTCACACACACACGTGATTACACAGTCACACACATACAGGGGTCACACACACAGTCACACACATACAGGGGTCACACACACACTCACATGTGATTACACAGTCACACACATACAGGGGTCACACACACACACACACACACACACACACACACACACACACACATACAGGGGTCACACACACACACTCACACGTGATTACACAGTCACACACATACAGGGGTCACACACATACAGGGGTCACACACACACGCACACGTGATTACACAGTCACACACATACATACACTCACCTCTGCTACAGGAGACCGGTTCCCAATGATGGATGAAGAAGACACCACTTCGGATGGTAAGTCAGAAATGACTTATTAAGTTAATTGGAAACTTCCAATTGCTTAATTAGTCGTTAGGGGAGTGTAGAAAGGATGTCAGAGCTAGTCCAGCTAATTTTTCCTAAATATAATAATCAGACTTTCTCTGGGGGTGCAAAACAAATAAATAAATAAGATATGGGGATTTCTCTAGAAATCACTGCATCTCATTTTCTCTCCTTTAATTGAATAGGGAAATCCCATGGCTGTGCACAAAAACAAACAGTGCTGCAATGTTTTCCAAAGCACTCCCTCTCAATTGAATTCCTCCCTTTCATTTTAAGCCAAAGTGTAACCTTTGCTTTATTTGAAGTTTACATGTTTTTAATGACCTATTAAGTCAATGATGTCATCTACACTTCCCTCCGCACATGAGCACAGATAAAATGATGAAATATAAGATGATTACCAGACACATTGGAGATCTCCCCCTCTGAGCACGGGATACAGTCAGAGCAGCAGGCGTGAGAGCCTTTCTTCAGTGCCCGTCTGGAACCCGGAATACACACTGCAGAGCACACACCCCGCGGTACCTGGGAAATAAATATATTAAAGCTGTTCCCATAATGTCTGCTTATTGATTTGTATATTTAAACATGTACATTGTTATCTGCTTGGTATTGGGCTTTGGAAAACA